>NC_141024.2:80032500-80060000 GCF_052040795.2 Danio rerio | reverse complement strand
AACTGCTTTAAAACTTTAAGCTACTTTAAACTGCTTTAAAACTTTAAACTACTTTAAACTTTAAACTGCTTTAAAACTTTAAGCAACTTAACTTAAAACTGCTTTAAAACTTTAAGCTACTTTTAACTTAAAATTGCTTTTTAAAACTTAAAAATTAAAGCTTTCTCAAGCCAGCCTAAAGTTTGTCTCGACGAACTTTAATAATCTAGTTATTATTATTTTTATTTATTCTTCTTCTGAGACTAAAATTCAAAATCTATCTGCTCCTTGAACTTTCAAACTATTACCACCAAACTCACACCAGACCTCCAAACTGGTCTGACTCTTTATGCTATATCTTTTCCGACTGCTCCGACTTTCGGTTTTCCGAAAAACGTCCCGGGACTGTCGGAAAAATCCCATAGACTTAACATTGGATCAAACTTTGTGACCTCATAACTCTGCGTCAAACTGTTGCACAGACTTCTAACTGGGCTCATTTAACTCAGACTATCAAACTGCCAATGACTGATCACCTTTAAACTTTCTAGCCACGCCCTAGCAACCACTTTTGGACCCTAGTAACTGTCCCATAGACTTCCATTCAATAGACTCTTATTGACTTAACATGGGATCAAACTTTGTGAGCTCATAACTCTGAATCAGACTGTCCTACAGACTAATGGCTGAGCTCATTTAACTCCGAATACCAAACTGCCAATAACTGATGAGCTTTTAACTTTCTAGCCACACCCCTAACTACCACATACTGCACCCGAGCAACTGTCCCGTAGACTTCCATTACAAAGACTCTCATTGACTTTACATGGGATCAAACTTTGTGAGCTAATAACTCTGAAACAGACTATCCTACAGACTAATGGCTGAGCTCATTTAACTCTAACTACCAATCTGCCGATAACTGATGAGCTTTTAACTTTGTAGCCACACCCCTAACTACCACATACTGCACCCTAGCAACTGTCCCGTAGACTTCCATTACAAAAGACTCTCATTGACTTAACATGGGATCAAACTTTGTGAGCTCATAACTCTGCATCAGACTGTCCTACAGACTAATGGCTGAGCTCATTTAACTCTAACTACCAATCTGCCAATAACTGATGAGCTTTTAACTTTCTAGCCACACCCCTAACTACCACATACTGCACCCTAGCAACTGTCCCGTAGACTTCTATTACAAAAGACTCTCATTGACTTTACATGGGATCAAACTTTGTGAGCTCATAACTCAGCATCAGACTGTCACAGAGACTAATGGCTAAGCTCATTTAACTCAGTCTAGCCAGCAGCCAATCACTGATGGCCTTTTAACTTTCTAGCCACACCCCTAACTACCACATACTGCACCCTAGCAACTGTCCTATAGAATGTAATTAGCTGTGCTATCAAATGCTTATAATTCTAACATGCTAATGACATGCCAATCATGCTAGCAACATGCTACTCATATGCTAATCATGCTAATGACATGCTAACTCATACTGGAAACATGCTAATGACATGCTAATTTGTACAAGAATTATGCTAGTAACATGCTAATTCATACTAGACTTATGTTAATAACTGGCCTACATGCATATCTTTGCTTAGCAGTGTCCTATTGACTTGGGGGATGGCTCATCTGACTCAGACAACCAATGAGCATCTCAATATGATAATGAAGCTCACAAGCCACGCCCCCAAATTGATTCCATAGACTTCCATTAAAATAGGCCAAGATGCATATCTTTGCATAGCAGTGTCATAGAGACATGGGGGTTGGTTCATTTGACTTAGACAGCCAACCACATTCAAGTGCACTCTGTAACCTCGCCCATAGCAACAAAACAGAGTACCCTAGCAACCATTCATCAACAGCTATATCTCAGCATCAGAACATCGTAGAGACTTGGAGATTGGCTCGTTTGACTCATGCTAGCAAACGGAACTTCCTAAATGCTACACATGCTAGCAATGATTAGCTACATGCTAATATTGACTAGCCAAGTACTGTAACTTGCTAGAAATGCTTACTAAGTATAAATGTTTTATCAAGCATGTATGTGAGGCTTGCCTAGTAACCAACCAGGGTACCCTAGCAACTGCCTAGCAACCACCCAAATTACCCTAGCAACCACCTAGCAACCACCTAGCAACGGCCTAGCAATGCCTTAGTAAGGGCCTAGCGACCACTCAGGACACCCTAGCACCCGCCTAGCAACGCCTTAGCAACCACTAAGAATACCTTAGCAACCACCTAGCAACACCTTAGCAACCACCTAGCAACTACTTGGGACACCTTAGCAACCGCCTAGCAACACCTTAGCAACCACCTAGCAACCACTCAGAACACCCTAGCAACCACCTAGCAACACCTTAGCAACCACCTAGCACCACTCAGAACACCCTAGCAACCACCTAGCTACGCCTTAGCAACCACTCAGAATACCCTAGCAACCATCTAGCAACCACTTAGGACACCTTAGCAACCACCTAGCAACACCTTAGCAACCACCTAGCAACCGCCTAGCAACACCTTAGCAACCATCTAGCAACCACTTAGGACACCCTAGCAACCGTCTAGCAACACCTTAGCAACCACCTTGCAACACCTTAGCACATGCTAATTCATGCTAGAATCATGCTAACAACATGCTAACTTCATGTTAGAATCATGCTAATTCATGCTAAAATCATGCTAGTAACATGCTAATTCATGCTAGAATCATGCTAGTAACATGCTAATTCATGCTAGAATCATGCTAATAACATGCTAATTCATACTGGAATCTTGCTAGTAACATGCTAATTCATGCTAGAATCATGTTAATAACATGCTAATTCATACTAGAATCATGCTAATGACATGCTAATTCATACTAGACTCATGCTAGTAACATGCTAATTCATACTGGAATCATGCTAGTTCATCCTAGAATCATGCTAGTAACATGCTTATTTATGCTAGAATCATGCTAGTAACATGCTAATTCATGCTAGAATCATGCTAGTAACATGCTAACTCATGCTAGAATCATGCTAATAACATGCTAACTCATACTAGAATCATGCTAATAACATGCTAATTCATGCTAGAATCATGCTAGTAACATGCCTATTCATGCTAGAATCATGCTAATAACATGCTAATTTGTACTAGAATCATGCTAGTAACATGCTAATTCATGCTAGATTCATAATAGTGACATGCTAATTCATACTAGAATCATGCTAATAACATGCTAATTCATGCTAGAATCATGCTAATAACATGCTAATTTATACTAAAATCATGCTAGTAACATGTTAATTCATACTAGACGCAAGCTAGTGACATGCTAATTCATACTAGAATCATGCTAGTGACATGCTAGTTCATAGTAGAATCTAGCTAATAACATGCTAATTCATGCTAGAATCTTGCTAATAACATGCTAATTCATGCTAGAATCATGCTAGTAACTTGCTAATTTTACTACAATCATGCTAATAACACACTAATTCATGCTAGAATTATGCTAGTAACATGCTAAATCTTGCTAGAATCATGCTAATTCATGCTAATAACATGCTAATCCATGCTAGAAACGTACTAATAAGATGCTAATTCATGCTAATAACATGCTAATCTATGCTAGAATCATGCTAATAACATGCTACTTATACTTTTTCAAACTGTTTTTAAACTAAATAAACTATTACCAACAGGCTTTGTCAAGCCAGCCTCAAAGTTTGTCTCGACGAACTTTACTGTCTAGTTAATTTTATTATTATTCTTCTTCTGAGACTAAAATTCAAACTCTATCTACTCCTTGAACTTTCAAGCTATTACCACCAAACTCACACCAGACCTCCAAACTGGTCTGACTCGGTATGCCATATCTCCTCAGACTGATCCAACTTTCGGTTTTCCGAAAAACGTCCCGGGACTGTCGGAAAAATCCCATAGACTTAACATTGGACCAAACTTTGTGACCTCGTAACTCTGCGTCAGACTGTCGCACAGAACTCTAACTGAGCTCATTTAACTCAGACTATCAAACTGTCAATGACTGATCACCTTTAAACTTTCTAGCCACGCCCTAGCAACCACTTTTGGACCCTAGTAACTGTCCCATAGACTTCAATTCAAAAGACTCTCATTGACTTAACATGGGATCAAACTTTGTGAGTTCATAACTCTGAATCAGACTGTCCTACAGACTAATGGCTGAGCTCATTTAACTCAGACTACCAAACTGCCAATAACTGATGAGCTTTTACCTTTCTAGCCACACCCCTAACTACCACATACTGCACCCCAGCAGCTGTCCCGTAGACTTCCATTACAAAAGACTCTCATTGACTTTACATGGGATCAAACTTTGTGAGCTCATAACTCTGCATCAGACTGTCCTACAGACTAATGGCTGAGCTCATTTAACTCCAACTACCAATCTGCCAATAACTGATGAGCTTTTAACTTTCTAGCCACACCCCTAACTACCACATACTGCACCCTAGCAACTGTCCCGTAGACTTCCATTACAAAAGACTCTCATTGACTTAACATGGGATCAAACTTTGTGAGCTCATAACTCTGCATCAGACTGTCATAGAGACTAATGGCTGGGCTCATTTAACTCAGTCTAGCCAGCAGCCAATCACTGATGGCCTTTTAACTTTCTAGCCACACCCCTAACTACCACATACTGCACCCTAGCAACTGTCCTATAGACTGTAACTAGCTGTGCTTTCAAATGCTTATAATTCTAACATACTAATGACATGCCAATCATGCTAGCAACATGCTACTTATATGCTAATCATGCTAATGACATGCTAACTCATACTGGAAACATGCTAATGACATGCTAATTTGTACTAGAATCATGCTAGTAACATGCTAATTCATACCAGACTCATGTTAATAACTGGCCTACATGCATATCTTTGCTTAGCAGTGTCCTATTGACTTGGGGGATGGCTCATCTGACTCAGACAACCAATGAGCATCTCAATATGATAATGAAGCTCACAAGCCACGCCCCCAAATTGATTCCATAGACTTCCATTAAAATAGGCCAAGATGCATATCTTTGCATAGCAGTGTCATAGAGACATGGGGGTTGGTTCATTTGACTTAGACAGCCAACCACATTCAAGTGCACTCTGTAACCTCGCCCATAGCAACAAAACAGAGTACCCTAGCAACCATTCATCAACAGCTATATCTCAGCATCAGAACATCGTAGAGACTTGGAGATTGGCTCGTTTGACTCATGCTAGCAAACAGAACTTCCTAAATGCTACACATGCTAGCAGTGATTAGCTACATGCTAATATTGACTAGCCAAGTACTGTAACTTGCTAGAAATGCTTACTAAGTATAAATGTTTTATCAAGCATGTATGTGAGGCTTGCCTAGTAACCAACCAGGGTACCCTAGCAACTGCCTAGCAACCACCCAAATTACCCTAGCAACCGCCTAGCAACCACCTAGCAACGGCCTAGTAATGCCTTAGTAAGGGCCTAGCGACCACTCAGGACACCCTAGCAACCGCCTAGCAACGCCTTAGCAACCACTCAGAATACCTTAGCAACCACCTAGCAACACCTTAGCAACCACCTAGCAACCACTTGGGACACCCTAGCAACCGCCTAGCAACACCTTAGCAACCACCTAGCAACCACTCATAACACCCTAGCAACTGCCTAGCAACGCCTTAGCAACCACCTAGCAACCACTCAGGACACCCTAGCAACCACCTAGCAATACCTTAGCAACCACCTAGCAACCACTCAGAACACCCTAGCAACCACCTAGCAACGCCTTAGCAACCACTCAGAATACCCTAGCAACCATCTAGCAACCACTTAGGACACCTTAGCAACCACCTAGCAACACCTTAGCAACCACCTAGCAACCACTCAAAACACCCTAGCAACCGCCTAGCAACACCTTAGCAACCACCTAGCAACCACTTAGGACACCCTAGCAACCGTCTATCAACACCTTAGCAACCACCTAGCAACACCTTAGCACATGCTAATTCGTGCTAGAATCATGTTAACAACATGCTAATTCATGCTAGAATCATGCTAACAACATGCTAACTTCATGCTAGAATCATGCTAATTCATGCTAAAATCGTGCTAGTAACATGCTAATTCATGCTAGAATCATGCTAGTAACATGCTAATTCATACTGGAATCATGCTAGTAACATGCTAATTCATGCTAGAATCATGCTAATAACATGCTAATTCATACTGGAATCATGCTAGTAACATGCTAATTCATGCTAGAATCATGCTAATAACATGCTAATTCATACTAGAATCAACCTAATGACATGCTAATTCATACTAGACTCATGCTAGTAACATGCTAACTCATACTGGAATCATGCTAGTAACATGCTAATTCATGCTAGAATCATGCTAATAACATGCTAATTCACACTGGAATCATGCTAGTAACATGCTAGTTCATCCTAGAATTATGCTAGTAACATGCTAATTTATGCTAAAAATCATGCTAGTAACATGCTAACTCATGCTAGAATCATGCTAATAACATGCTAACTCATACTAGAATCATGCTAATAACATGCTAATTCACACTAGAATCATGCTAGTAACATGCTTATTCATGCTAGAATCATGCTAATAACATGCTAATTTAGACTAGAATCATGCTAGTAACATGCTAATTCATACTAGACTCATGCTAGTGACATGCTAATTCATACTAGAATCATGCTAATAGCATGCTAATTCATGCTAGAATCATGCTAATAACATGCTAATTTATACTAGAATCATGCTAGTAACATGCTAATTCATACTAGACTCATGCTAGTGACATGCTAATTCATACTAGAATCATGCTAGTGACATGCTAGTTCATACTAGAATCTTGCTAATAACATGCTAATTCATGCTAGAATCATGCTAATAACATGCTAATTCATGCTAGAATCATGGTAGTAACATGCTAATTTTACTACAATCATGCTAATAACACACTAATTCATGCTAGAATTATGCTAGTAACATGCTAAATCGTGCTAGAATCATGCTAATTCATGCTAATAACATGCTAATCCATGCTAAAATCGTACTTATAAGATGCTAATTCATGCTAATAACATGCTAATCTATGCTAGAATCATGCTATTAACATGCTACTTATACTTTATCAAACTGTTTTTAAACTAAATAAACTATTACCAACAGGCTTTGTCAAGCCAGCCTCAAAGTTTGTCTCGACGAACTTTACTGTCTAGTTAAATTTGAAGACCATCTCAATGTTAAATCGTTGTTTTTCATCGCTCTGTTAGCGGTAAACTACAGGTTTACAAAAACAGTGACAATTTGCACCCTAGAACAGTACTTCTGTATCTATTCGATAATCATTACTATATGATAAAGAAATTGAATAGTTTCATAGGAACATCCTATGTATGTGATTTTTGTTTTCATGGTTATAAAGACAAAAGAGAACACAAATGTAAATTCATGTGTAACATATGTAATAACCCCGAATGTGTTAGTTTCAGTAAATCGAAAAAAACATTCAGGTGCTTGGACTGCTCTAGATTGTGTAAATCGGATTTTTGCTATGAGATGCATAAACAAAAGACAGCCGATGGTCGACGATCACAGTGTGAACTGATAAAATTTTGTGACAAATGCCACAGAGTTTACAGAGCCAAATTATCTGGGGGTAAATTAATCCAGCACAAATGCGAGCCAACACATTGTATTCATTGTAATGAATTTATAATGAACGATGACGAACATAATTGCTATATTCAACCTATCGAACTGGATGAAATAAGTGAGAAATATGTATTTTATGATTTTGAAACCATGTATGAAAATGGACGACACATCGCAAACTTTGTTTGTGCAATTACGTACGACGGTGAAGAATTTACAGCCGAAGGCTTGGACTTTATAGCACACAATGCTTCAGGCTTTGACTCTTATATTTTATTGGAATATTTCTCCAGCGTCAGTCTTGCGCCAGAAATTATAATGAGAGGGGGTAGACTAATTTTTATTTATGATAAAGCATTCAAAATCAGATTCATAGACAGCTATAACTTTCTAGCTATGAAACTATCAAAAACAACCGCTGTTTTCAATCTTACTACAACTGAAAAAGGGTTTTTCCCACACAAATTCAATAGATTAGAAAATGTGAATTATGTTGGCCCCTATCCACCAAAATGTTATTATGATTATGACATGATGAGTGCGGATGATCAAGCTAAATTTGACTCGTGGTACAACGAAGTGTGTGGTCAAATATTTGATTTCAAAAAAGAGATCGCGCTGTACTGCAGAAACAATGTGGTTTTACTGCGAGAAGCGTGTATGAAATTCAGAGAAACATTGTTAGAATGTACCGGAATTTACCTGTTTTCAACTAATACACTCCCTAGCTGCGCTATGAAAATCTATAAAACAAAATTTTTGACAAGAGACACAATAGCTTTAACACACGACAAAGCTTACATTAACCAGTTCAAGTCTTTTTCAAATGAATCAATTGAATGGTTGGAATACATTAGTAAAACCAGAGGTGTTGATGTTCCGCATGCGTTAAACACAGACGAAATTCAATTCGGACCATACTTTTTGGATGGATTTTATGAGAAAGATGGTGTTAAAATTGCGTTAGAATATCTAGCTTGTTACTTTCACGGCCATTGTTGTAAATTTAACCCACACGACTGACACCCTTTTATTAAAAAAGCTACATTCGCAACACTCCGAGCGCAGACTGATCATAAACTGGAAACATTAGAAAAAATTCATGGCTTGAATGTTGAATACATCTGGGGGTGTGAATGGGCAGACGCTAAGAACAATGACCCTGCTGTGATAACCTTTATGCAAACCTACAGCGCTACCAAGCGGCTTAACCCGAGAGATGCACTTTTTGGCGGTAGGACTAACGCGTTAAAGTTACATCATAAAACTGAAGATGACGAGACGATCAAATACGTCGATTTCGTCTCTCTATATCCGAGCATGCAAACAAAGAGACAATTTCCGATTGGACATCCAACAATAATTTTAAAAGACTTTGAACCGATTGAAAATTATTTCGGGATTGTCAAGGCATCAGTTTTACCACCACGGGGTTTATTTCATCCAGTTTTACCTATGAGGTGTAATAAGAAATTAATGTTTCCTCTGTGTCGAACTTGTGCTGAAAAACAACTTGAAGAAAGTTGTACACACACTGACGAAGAACGTGCGTTACATGGAACGTGGGTTACTGCGGAGCTACACCAAGCCATTCAGAAAGGCTATAGAGTGATTAAAATTGATGAAGTGTGGCATTTTCCAGAAAAATCAGACACGTTATTCAGTGATTATGTGAATACATTCCTAAAAATCAAACAAGAAGCATCTGGCTTCCCCCCAAATGTAGTGACGGAGGAAGAAAAAAAAAATTTTGTCGAAAATTTTTTTGAAAAAGAGAGAGTCGAGCTTGAACTTGAAAAAATATGTCTAAATCATGCACGTAGATCAGTATCGAAGCTGTTTTTGAACAGCTTGTGGGGGAGGTTCGCCATTAAATCTAATTTTACATATTCAGAATTAATAAGAGATCCTGAACAATTTGCCAGATTCATATTTGGAAACGGTCGCATAGTGAAACATTTCTCATTTGTTTCAGATTCAGTCGCATTGATCCAGTGGTGCTATCCAGATGATGTGCCTTGTCAAACAAAAGATGTTAATGTATTCATAGGTTGTTTTGTTACAGCCTACGGGCGTTTGGAGTTATATAAACAACTTGATAAATTAGGTGAACGTGTACTATACACTGATACAGATAGCATTATATATGTATCAAAACCCAATGAATGGCAACCTGAAACAGGTGTCTTCCTGGGTAATCTATCTGATGAAGTGGGTCCAGATGATTCAATTTGTGAGTTTTCTGCATCCGGTCCTAAAACGTATGGATACAGAACTGTTAAGGGAAAAGTATGTCTTAAGGCTAAAGGAATCACCCTGAATGCTGAAAACGTTAAGCAGATTACGTTAAAAAATCTGATGTGTCTGGTAGAAAAATATACAACAGCGGGTGAAGTGTCACAGCTAGGGTTGTAACGGTATGAATTTTTCACGGTATGATAATCGTCTAAAACAATACCACTGTTTGACGGTTTCGCGGTATACGGTATGTTACAAATGTTACAAAATAATAGAACAGTGAAGCAAATTTGACTTTTTCCAAATAATATATTTTTAGTTACTATAAACAACACCACTTACAATGAACAAATAAAAATAAGAAAATAATAAATAATGTGTCAAAGTCCAAATAAAGTCCAAATAAACATGGTGCAAATCCTCAGTAAAAAATAGATATAAATATTTACTATACTATAAATAATTACATAACGAAACTAGATTCAATATGGAACATCCTTAGGTTTTATGTGCCAGCATGGATATGGTTGTCTATCGATATGGATTTGGATATGGTTGTCTGCAATGCAGACAAACAGCTGCATCTTCATTTGCGTCTTTTGAAAACAGCAAGAGCAGCAGTTCGTCTTTGCTGTGTCACTGTTTTGTCATGTTTCTGTGCTGCTGTGCATGCAAAAGTACTTAGTATGAGAATTATTTCATGAAAATTTTTTTTTTTTTTGCGTTTTATTTAGCCGTGCATAAATGTATGCCTATTTCTCCTTCCGTGTTGTTCAAAAAGCTTGGTCCACAAACAAAAGCGAAACCTATGCTTATTGGTTGTGATATAGCGAGTTTGAACCAATCTGGGCATGGAGGAGGGACAATGCATCAATGTATCATGTCTGGTTTGTCCGGAGACACAGTGACGAGCGTTTCTTTGTCAAATCAGCGTTGTTAAATGTTGATGACGTAACCGCACTGATTCCGGAGCCTCTGAAAGTCCGCGAATGTTATGTGATACAGCACTGGAAAGCTGAGATTCTCTTCTTTATGCCAATCTTTGAATTGTATGAATCGGATCAGCGGATCAAAAGTTATTAAACATTTAAGAGCAATACTTATTTTTAGCCGCGGGCGGCTGTCTCGGTCTTTAAGGGTTAAAACCGTTGATATGCAATTGTTCATGGTATGATAATCGTGCACGTTCAAATCGTGGTAAACCGTCATACCGGTATATTGTTACAACCCTAGTCACAGCTAGTAGCAATCACAAACACGATTGTTAGGGATAAAAAAAAGTTTACTTTGCACAACAGGTCATTAAAGAAAAGATTCCAAGTGGTTTACAACAAACGTGTTCTCTTACCCAATTACACCACATTACCATATGGGTATTAATGTTATGTACAATGCTTATGATGATGAAGATTTTTTTGATGTACGTTTGGAACATACCTTTTCCTGTATTATTTCGGGGCCTAGTAACAGTGGTAAAACATTTTTTGTAAAAATGTTATTGCTTAACTCTGACAAAATGCTCAATGTGAAATTTGATAATGTGGTTTTTGTGTATTCATGTTGGCAGAATATTTATAGTGAACTGATGTCATTGTATAATATAAAGTTTATTGAAGGTATTCCTGAGTCTTTGATTGATTTACTGCCTGCAAATAAAATTTCTTTACTGTTTTTTGATGATGTAATGGCTGAGTCATCTAATAATGAACAGGTTCAGAAAGCATTCACTCAACTTGTTCATCATAATTCTGTATCTGTCATATTAATTCTTCAGAATATTTTCTGTCAAGGCAAAGCCATCAGGACTATCAGCCTTAATGCCAACTATATAATTTTATTTAAAAACCCACGAGATAAAAATCAGATTGCAATTTTAGGTCGTCAAATGTACCCGCAGAGCGGGAAATTTTTCATGGAATGTTATGAGGATGCTACAAAAATACCATACGGTTATTTGCTAATAGACTTTAAAGCAAGAACACCAGAAAAGCTTCGCCTCAGAACATCTCTGCTTTCAGAGTATCCGGTTGTGTATGTGCAGAAAAAGAAAGCTCTGAAACGCGGTATCAGATAAGAAAATGAGTGTGAGACTTTGCAGAAATTTACCCCTTTTAAAACTATTATATAAAGCAACACCAAAGCAGCGACGTGCTATTTTACAATCATCCTCCGATGAGCTCATATTAACGCTTTGCGAAGTTGCTTTAAACATACTACACGGGACTATACCTTTAACAGCTAACCAACATCAGAAACTCAAAAAGAGAAAAAAGGAGATTAAAATTACTGCCGATCAAAAAATCAACGTCAAGAAGAAAAGACGAATTTTAAACCAGCGAGGGGGTTTTCTACTACCTCTGTTAAGCGTGGCAATTCCATTTATTACAAGTTTGATAACATCAAGACAGTCCTGAGAAAATGGAATATGCAGAAAAGATGTTCCTAATTCCGCAAAACCAACTTGATAAAATACGAAGCGGGGAAACGCGTGAAAGTATTCAGCAGGTTGTTGAGAATGATTTAGACAAAGCTATAAGAAAAATATTACAAAGATCTGATCTGGGTATAGATGAAAAAGCTAAACTATACTCTAACATATTGCAACGATTTTTAATCTTGGTAAGAAAAGGTGATATGGATAACACAGGTATAACTCTAACTTTACCGCATCAGGAAAATCCACCTGTTGATGGACAAACACCTGCTCATGCACCTGTTCAGACACACGATGACGGTCAAGATGAAATCATGAATGAGGTGTTAAACAACGTACCGCAGAAGAGTTTTAAAAATATAAAATATATTTTGAATAAAATGTCTAACGCTAGACATTTAACTTCTTGGAACGAATCTGGAGAATTTATTCTTAAAGGACGTGTTATTTCAGGATCACACATGTTAGATCTGATTAGATGTATAACGGCTCCTAAAATCATTCGCCAAGACCGCAGACCTATTGGTTGGAATGAATTTCTCGAAGGTTTTGCTGCATTAAATATACCTTACTCGACTATTACCAACCCACATGTTAGAGGAATAATAGAATCTTATAAAAGAAACCCTTTCACAGACACTGATGTAGCAACACCACCATCAATCTTACCGAAAAGATTTAAAAGATATATGCGAACCCACAGGGCTACATCACACTCATATGCGGCAAATGAAAATGTATTTCCTTCTCCATCTCCTGACAAAACTGCATGGTTATCTTTTTAACTGATGTTTGTGAACTAATGATTTTGTTGATTATTTTTTTCCACTTTAATAAAAAGAATAGAAACTGTATTTTGTGTTTGGTGTTTTCTTTATTCATACGAAATGACAAATACAATATGAGATAACAAAGTGACTTCTTTTTTTTTCATCACACATGCATACATATATTTAAGAATAAGACATGGAATACATTTAAATGTTTTATTGTTACAGGTCCTGGGTTTCAGTTTCTTCACAAAATGATCAACCATCTTATCATTTTTCATTAGATCATCATGATACAATTTAATAAAATTTTCATAATTATAACCCTTTGACATATGATACAGAAAAAACACAATGTTGTCCACAGGTGTCTGATGTAAAATCTTGCACCTGTTTGTTAGAGTATGTTATACGTATAGAATTTGTTTTTAGAAAGTTCCGGATTGATGTCGGGAAGCGTATGTTATCTGGACTGTTTCCAAAACTATCAAAAAAGCAACTTTCACCTTCCCGACTTACGTAGATAGCAAACCAATGTTCCCCGGGCATATTCGAAGGATCTGTATTTATTATAAGACTGTTATTAAAGACTGTTTTACCGGTCTAAAGTGAAGTTTTACAACAACTTTGCCGTAGGTAAAAGGTATTTCTTTGTTCTGATCGTCTTTGACCTCGATTGCTATTTCTGTAATATGTGATTTATTTACTGGTAGGTAATGAGGCTTTTCGTATCGAACATTAATAATATGATTGTATTCCCCTTGTATGTGCACACACACCTTAACAGTGGGACGTACGAATCGCCAACTGATTGAAATTCTATTACATCAGAATATATATAAAATGAATAACATCCGGCTTTGATATCGCTTTGATGTGGTGCATACGTCACTACTGGTGCTCCGGCACCTCGATAATCTTTTGGGTCCTTTAAGGTTCCTAAAGATAGTCCTGGTTTTAACCCCAAAATGACAGCCAGTTTCCCATAAAATGTTAAAGATGTCTTAGGCGGAGCTTTTAGAAATATTTTGTTTTTAATATGATCATATCCAAGAGTGACCCGTGGTGGTAGAGTTGAATTTATTTCTCTAATTAGAAATAACACATCCTCATAATATCCAAACTTTAACGTTTTACGTAGCTTAGATATGTTTTTATCATATGCATCATCAATGATAATATTAACCCCATCATCTATATTATAATACCGTTTATCCGCCTGTAGAACATCTTTACTCGTCTGGATGATGAATGAAGCGTCTTCGTCGCAAAAATTATACCAACTATAAGGGTAATCTATTTCAATTAATCCAACCTCCCATGCACCTTTCAGAGCTGTAGTTTTTGCCAATCTTGTTCTGTAGTTAGATATTCTCTTTTTCAGGATATATATAACTCGATGCATTGCAGGGTAGCGTGACGTAAAATCCACTCTCTGCCATGGTTAGATTTTCATAAATGACCTGTAGTGTATGCTATCCATATCTTTATGGCTTCTGTAAATCCACCACGTTACGTTCGGGAATCCATGAAGAGAACTTATCATCCCATCCTTTCCATCGGACCAAGTAAAATACACCTTTTTTATTTTTTTTCTTATCCAAAATTGTATGTATCTTAAATGTTTTATCCTTATCCACAATTATCTTTTGCAATTCTTGTTCATAAAAGCATCCGTCGATAATTTCACCGTCATAGTCTTTTAATCTGTAAACAGGTGGTTGAGGAGGTATACACTTTGCTATAGTGAAAAACTCTTCTGTATAATTCTGTTCATAACCCTTAGAAAATACATTTCTTACTTTAGAAACTCTAACAACATCCCCAACTTTATATTTAAACACCGGTTTAGTTTTTTTTGCATGTCACCGTACAAGTTGTGAAACACCAGCGTTTCATTTTCTTTATTCACATCCACCGGTTTCACTTTAATACTTTTATGGTAACTGTTGTTATAACCATGTAAAAGATCTTGAAGAATGTCGCAGTAACGTTTTGAATTCACTGCTGTTAAATATCTCCACATACGTGTTTTGAGCGTTCTGTTAAAACGTTCAACCACGCTGGCTTTTAAATCACTGGCTGTGAAAAAATGATGCATGTTGTATTTTTTAATCAACTCTTGAAAATGTTTGTTAAAAAATTCTTTTCCTTGATCGGTTTGTATTTTCTGTGGGATGCGTCCCTCTTTGAGAATAGATTGGAAAGCTTTAGTCACTTCAACACCAGTTTTGTTTTTTAATGTGCAACACCATGCATATTTCCCAAAAACATCTATACAAGTCAACAAAAATTTTTTATTATCATTTTCTTTAGAATAAGCGGTCATATCAACCAAATCTAGCTGAAATTGTACATCTTTTCCATACACAACCACTCTATTTCGTTTGTATTTGACGGGACCAGTTCTGTGTAAAGTATAGGCATCTTGAGAAGCAAACCATTCTTCCACTTCTTAATCTTTTATTTTAACCCCATATTCCTCTTGTACACCACTTTGTAAGCGTTTTTTACCTCCTAACGATCCATGATGTGAGGGGTTGTAGTAAACCTTTTTCATGAGATCATGAGACATGATTTCTCTACGATGACCAGACAATAATGACTCAAATATTAAGATGAAACATGATTTTTATTTTCAGAAACGTCATGCATACATATGTGTAACATGTGTTAAAAGTAAAAGAAAAAAATGTGTTACAGATCATCTAGATAATAAAGAAATTTCACACACATAACAAAATTGTTTTCAATCACATATTCGACAAGTGTGTCAATTTTATAAACATCACATGGGTCATTTCTTGATAAAAGTGTTGCGCATACATCGGTTACATAAGTACTTAGACATAAAATATTACCTATTTTAAGGTTTTCCTTAAATTCAGGCATTAGTTCCAGAATATTTCTCACAAATACATCGGGTGTACAACTCTCAGTAATACACATATTTGTCATAGCATCCCATTCATTAGATAAGCTTCTCGCTACACACATTTGAATCCTTAATTTTGTTAAATGCTTGTTATCGATATGATATTCAGCATCAACAATCTTGTACAATAAATCAGTCATTTCACATTTAATACGTTGTTTAAAAATACATTCTACCAGAAAGTGTAGACTGCAGAGATTCCCCACGTTCAGACTTGCTCGGTGGTTTCAGGATGACTGTTCTTCCAACTGTCGACAGCGTTATAAACGGCCTGTTCGCAGGATTCATCCACGAGCTTTTCTCTGAGTGCAGACAGAGCGTGTATAATGTAGATCTCGTTTCTGAGTTCACACAGAACAGTCTCAACAACGCCTTGAATCTTTTGCAGGTGTGGTGTAATGCCAAACGTTTTCAGGGTGGTGGAGAGAATCAGTTTTAGTTCAGGCTTGAGTAGTTTTCTGGACAGCTCCTCGAAGCATCCCAAAAAGTAATAAGCCGGGGCTTCAAAAAGGCATGAGTGTTGCGTCTGACTCGGGTGATCAACCTCGCATCCATAGCATTAATTCTTTAATTTTTTGTCTATCAAATGTTCCAGAATCACAGCAACCACAGCTTTGATGACCTTGTGTCCTGTCACTCCTATGCAGCCATCCACAGCGTCAGAGCTGTCAGCGGTTGTATTGGCGGGTACGTAGTTTGCGAGGAATGATAGGTTATGATAGCCGAGATCAATGCAGAATTTTGTCAACCAGGCTTTGTCAAAAACTTGTATGGACAACGTCTGTGGTGTCGCGTTGTCATCCGGCATTGCAGGTGCTGTTTCGGGTGTGTTGCTGTAGCAGCAGCCAGATGTAAATTCTTCAGGCATCCTTGATGGTACGTAACGTTTGTTTGAATGTCAGAGGGGGTCTGTCAGCTTCCCCTTTTTAATGGCTGTAGTAAGTGGGCGGAGTTGCTCTGAATTTAGGGAGGGTGGGGTCTTTCTCATCAGGCTTAAACAATTGCCTCCTTACAGATTTGTAAGTGTCATACTTGTCACACCATTTAAACATTTTTTGATGCATGAAAAAATACTGTCCATCATGTGAGCATCTTTCCATTGGAACAGGAAACTGAGTTTATAATGAAGATTGTGTTCCGTTTCGGGAATAGGCCACACACGACACTCGAGATTTGTGTGATCATTGCAGTAAAAAAAATATACCCAGTCATTAGGTAGTTTATTATGATCACCAACCACACGAAATCGACCCTTTGGATAATCAGAATTCCATTCAGCAATATAAATGGGCCGATCACAGCATTCTTTGAGGTCGCTCCACACGTTGCAATAAAATAATTGCCAATCTTTCTGTGTAAAAATCAGTCTTCAAAATCTATACTGTAAAGAGTCAGCAACCGTCTCGCTTTGTCAAACCTGTATCTAACGACACAGTCTTCAAGCATCTTAAAATCACGTTGAACAATGTCTCTGTAATCATGGAGAAATGTTGTCAGACAAACTCCTCCTGTTTTCTTTGGTGCCCAAAATGGTGGTTCATCCATTTCCACACGTCCTCTTGTAGGTGAAATACACATCAGTTTTTTCGTTTCTTTAGGAGTATGTGTTGGTGGTGGTGATTCCATCGTAGCAGAATATTTTCCCCCAAAACACACAAATGTAGCCTATATAATTTGCATTATCATATAGAAGTCATGTATTTATACTTACCAAAACACATACCCGCCTAACAATTACTATGAAGAACCAACCCCTTTCTGCCTTTTTGTAATTGGCTGGCCGAATCTGGGGGTGTGGTTAAAGGCGGAGTTGGAGGCGGGGTTACGTGTGTCTCATTGTTTCTCACGTTTTAATCATTATGTGTTTGACATCAGGAGAGAGCGGTCGCACTTTTCACTGCTCTCGGATAAGATTTGATTTTGAGGGTGGTACAGAGGCGGAGTTTGGGGGGCGGTGTCTTAGACTAGTTTTGTCATCATTTCTTCTCTAACAGGCAACGAGTGAGGATCTAAGTCCGGATATTCCGTAAGATCAACTAAATCTTTTTTTCCTAACTTACTTCGTTTTCTTAACATATACTTACTTTTTTTAAAAAACATTTCACTTGCAGTACTTAGGCTACAATCTGTCGTTTTGTTTAAAACTATTCGACTCATTTTTAAAACTAAACGTAGTTTTCATTACGTTTAAGAATTTATTTATTTTCTTTATTTAATTCTTTTTCTTAACTTTTTTAAAAAATAACTTTTTTACTTGTTTCAAACTGTTTAAAGTCTATCTCAAATCTGGCTGTGTAAGTTAAGGGTCTATGTATGCGCGCGCGCGCACGAAGTTTTCACACCCGCTTTTTTGACAGCTTCCCTCTCCGGAGGGAGAGAGAGACACGGAATAAACACGGATTTCGCTCCCCCGTGTCTCCGTAAGATACATCTCCGTTTCTTCTTTAACAAATACTCTTACTAACATTATTTACTCTACTAACAGTTTATTTCTAACATCGTTTTGTTTTTCTGTTTTTTTTAAATTATACGTTTTAATACTTTTTAACTGAACTAAACAAGAAAGAAAGAAAAACGAAACAAACTGTCGGATTTTAACATGTCAAAAAACTTTCATGTGAAAATGTACACCTTTTCTTGAAATAAAAGCAACCTTTTTCCCCTCTTTCTAAACATATACACATTTAAATGTTTAAAGCACATAACTGCCCAATACACACACAAAAAAACCGTCACAATGTCACTAATAACAACGCCTTTTTCCCCCGCTACGATATCAATTTGTATTTTGATATCAAAAACATCCCTAGGTCAGAGCGGGGTGAATTAGGGGTCAGATGGCCAGGTGTCCAAGTGTCCAGATTTGGGACACGCGAGGGTGGGAGGGAAGGGGGGAGGGAGGGGGGAATATTTTTATGAGGGTAATAACAATCAATCATCTTGACACAAAGTGCCCGGAAACCTCTCTTTCAGCTCAGTTTCACTGATGATCCAGGATAATAAAACCCAAACCCAGCACAGAGCGGCTCAGTGAATGTGGTCTGGACTGAGTGGATGAGGCTCATTGTGTCTCTATAGATGTTGTAGAAGATCAGAGTTCCTGCACTGTGATCCACAAACACTCCTATTCTCCTTCTGAGCCGCTTCACTGGGAGATTAGTGCGTGTGTTATTGTGTCTGAATGTGAAACTGGAGGAATCACAGAACAAACTCCAGGACTGAGCATTAAATCCAAACACACACTCAGCACCTCTTCCCTTCCTCCTGATGCTCTTATATGACACTGATATATACACATAATCTCCACTCCAGTCAATCTCCCAGTAACAGCGTCCACACACACTCTCTCTGCACAACACCTGAGGATGATCATCAAATCTGTGTGGATGATCAGGATACGGCTGATTCTCTCTCACACTCTTCACCTCTCTGTTCTCCTCAGACACAATGAGACGAGTGTTTGCTGTGTTTGGATCCAGAGTGAGGAAACAGACATCTGAACACAAGAACACACACATTTACAACCACAGCTGTGTGTGTGTGTGTGTGTGTGTGTGTGTGTTAGGCATGGGAAGATTAACCGATATGTATCGATACGCGGTCATGCGCGTGCACGATGCGAGTGCATCGGTTGAGCAGCAGAGGATGAATGAAATTTTGGAAGCAAATCGAGATGCATCGGTTTTTGCGAGATGCATCGATTTTTCCGAGATACAGCTTATATTTTTAATATAGAATGTATTTTTTATTTATTAACAAGTGTTGTCAACCTGTGTTTGGCGCATGATTTAATCGACCTACATAAAGTATGCCTTAGCAACGGATTTGCGGATGTGCACACACTACAACTCAGTGTATCAGGTGTGCGGATGAAGCTAGTGGTGTGCCCTCAGAAAGCGCGAGAAGCAAAACAAACATTTTATTCCTCACTGAGTTTTAAATCTAAAGTATGGCAAGCAACATTATGGATTTAAGGATGGACGACATGACAGGACAGATGCAATTTGCAAAATGTGCCGCGCATCTGTAAAATACGCGGGCAGTACGAGTAATCTGATATCTCACTTGAAGCGGCGCCACGGTGTTGTTGTGGAAGCATCTTCCAGTGTTTCTGCATCCCCGGCTTTCGCACTGCTTCAACCAGCTCCAAAAGTGGTGAGAAAAGCATTGCAAGTTTTTTTTTCCATGCGCAACAGTTCTGCTCGCTCTACGCCAATAACGAATGCTATTGCACTGTTCATCTGCAAAGATATTCAGCCTAGTGTCACGGAGAACGAAGGTTTTAAACACCTCCTCCTGTTCATTTTTATTTAATTATAATAATAATATTAATAATAATAATGATAAAAATAATGGGTGTCACGGTGACACAGTGGGTAGTTTGACCACCTCACAGCAAGAAGATTGCTGGTTTGTTATATTTTTATTAGCCTGTTGTTTACATTGACAGTGATGTTATAAAGCAGCATAACACTGCTAGTTCACGACCTTACGTTTTGAATAATCAGTGGCAAAATATATCTTTGTAAAACTTGTTTTCATAGTTGAAAAGTTAAATCACAATTCTTGTTGTGCAATGCTAAATTTATTTATGTTGAAAGAGTGCAAATATATATATATTTTTTTTTAATATATAATATATATATAAATAAATAATATGTATATATATAAATAATATGTGCTATATGTTCTAAAATGGCCCTCTACTGTAAACTGACACTCTGGCTCTGAGAGAAGAGCCAGTTTGTAAAAAAAGTCTTGGTTTTGCTTGGTTAATAAATAATCAAACTCATTCAATGGCACAGCATCCTCTTTCACATCATCTCATAAACTTGATTTAATTAGTTAGTGCTGAAATATCGCATCGTATCGTGATATGGGTGTGAATCGTATCGTGTTGCATCGCAATATGTCACAAATGTATCGCTAATATATCGGATCGTATTCTTTGTATCGAGATGCGTATCGGATCGGCATTATAGCTTAGATGCCCAACCCTAGTGTGTGTGTGTGTGTGAGTATGTGTGCGTGCATGCGGGCATGTGTGTTGTGTGTGTGTGTGTGTGTGTGTGCGCTTGTGTGTTCATAGCTGTTTGTGTGTGTGTCTGTGTATAAGAGAGAGTGTGTGTGTGAAAAAGAGAGAGAATGTGTGTGAAAAAGAGAGAGAATGTGTGTGTATGTGTGTATGAGAGTGTGTATGTGTGTGAGTGTGTTTGTTTGAGAAAGAGGATGCGTGTGTGTGAGAGAGAGAGTGTGTGTGTGTGTGTATGTGTTTATGTGTGAAAGTGTGTGTGTTTGAGAGAGAGGATGTATTTGTGTGTGTGTGCGTGTGAGAGAGAAGTGTATGTGTGTGTGCGTGTGTGAGAGAGAGCATGTGTGTGTGCGTGTGTGTGTGTGAGAGAGAGAGAATGAGAGTGTGTGTTTGATTGTGTGTGTGTGTGTGTGTGTGAGCGCATGTGTTCATAGCTGTTTGTGTGTTTGTGTGTGTAAGAGAGTGTGTGAGTGTGTGTGAGAGAGAGAGAATGTGTGTGTTTGTGAGTGTGTGTGTGTGAGAGAATTTGTGTGCATGTGTGTGTATGTGCGTGTGCATGTGGTTGCGTGTGTGTGAGTGTGTGTGAGAGACTGTGTGTGTGTGTGTGCGTGTGGTTGCGAGTGTGTGTGTGTGAGTTTGTGAGTGTGTGTGCATGCGCGTGTGTGTATGCTCATATGCGTGTGTGCGTATGCGTGTGTGTCATGTGTGTGTCTGTGAGAGTGTGTGTGTGTGTGTGTGCGTGCGTGCGTGAGTTTGAGTGTGCGTGTGTGTGTGTCTGTGTGTGAGTTTGTGTATATGTGTGTGTGTGTGTATATGTGTGTGTGTGTGTGTGACGCCTGCTGCGCTGTCATTTGTCTGCCGTGTCTGTCTGTGTGTCCCGAGGGCGTAACAATTGGGGGCTCGTCCTTGTGAAGACTATTTTTGCGTCGATCGGTTTGTTTTGGTTAGATTTTCGTTTGGTAAGTGTTTTATTTTATTATTATTATTATGTTTTGCTTTGATTATTAGCTTATTTTGTTAGGAGGGGGGAAGTATTGTAGTAGTTGGCAGGCAATTTGTGGTCTCCGTCCTGCCCAAGTGTAATATTGGATTAAGTTCTAATCATAGTCTAATTTGTCAAAAGAAACCTAGCCAAATTGTGCAGAAATAAACTGTCCCCGGGTAGGTGAAGAACGTGTCTTCGGATACGTTATTTTTTATTTTATTTTAGTTTGTTGTTTTTGGCTGGCTCGGGGCTTGGTAGCATTTGTCTCGGGAGCACGGCCGAGGTTTGGGGAATTACTTGTACATTGGTGGTTCTCCCAAACTTGCGGTATATAGTGCATAAATTCCCGGTCTTGGGCCAGTTGAAGATTAGGGTCTACATTAGTGAAGAGTCGAGGAGGTTTTATTTCTGTGTAATTGGTGGGAATAACGGTGATATTATTATTATTGGATTGGAGTTGATTAGATTTTTTTTTCCTATGGCGAGTGTTGTGGAAACGTTTGGTCAAACTCCGTCGGAGGACTTATTAGACTTAATGACGAAGGATCAATTATTAGAGTTAGCAACTCATTACGAAATTGAGCTCTCCGCACTTCAGAAGAGAACGAAGGAGGGGATAAAGCAGATTTTAAAAGCGTCATTGTTTGATCTGAATGTGCTGGTGGAAGCACTGGCTCCGATACAACCTGGGTTTGGTGCACTTTCATTCGAGCAGCAGAAAGAGTTGTTGATGTTGCAGCGCGACACTGAATGTGAAAAACGGCGTTTAGATTGTGAGAAAGCTAAAATAGAACATAAGATTGAGGAGAGTCGATTGGAGCAGCAGCGCGTGCAGGTCGAGCAGAAACGACTTGATCTTCTAAAAGAGGGTAAGTTCCCTAATGAAAGAGTTGTAGCCTCCTCTCCTAAATTGGATATTGTTAATAATTTGCGTTTGCGCCGTTTAATGAGTCTGATGTGGAAACTTTTTTTCTGTTATTTGAGAGGATTGCTGTAGCTTATAAGTGGAGTGACATTGAGCGCACCTTACTCCTTCAGTGCGTTTTGACGGGAAAGGCCCAGCAAGCGTATTCTGCTTTATCAGTTGAGGAGAGTCAAATTTACGAAAATGTGAAGTCATCTGTTTTAAAGATTTATGAGCGTGTGCCGGAAAGTTATCGCCAGCAGTTTCGTTCTTTGGGGCGTGAATCCAATCAAACGCATGTGGAATTTGTGAGAGATCTAACTTTGCGATTTAATCGTTGGCGTATGTCGGCAGAAGTGACCACATTGGATGATCTGAAAAATTTGGTTTTATTGGAGCAATTTAAAAATACGCTTCCAGATATTGTTGTCACTTACATTGCCGAACGTAATGTTAAGACCGCGTCCCAGGCAGCAGTGCTGGCCGATGAGTGGGAACTCATTCATAAAACTCGTGCAGACGGGTTCAGAAGTGATCGCCTTTCTCCCTGCTTAAGTTCTCCATCCATTTATTTGAACCTGGCAAGGCGTACTAAAAGTCCATCAAATAGACACGATTTGATTTGTAACTACTGCTTAGAAGAAGGGCATTGGAAATCAAATTGTCCCGTTCTTAAATCAAAAAGTGCCAAAGCACAGCTAACTAAATCCGCCGGTTTTGTACAGCCCGCTGCGCTTGTGGGTCCAGTACCGCTGTCCGCTCTTTCAGCTGAAAACCCCCCAAATACATCAAGCGTGTTAGACCACCAGGATATTTTTAATCCGTTTATTTCGGATGGTTTTGTGTCACTTAAAGGTGGTAATAGGATAGCAGTAAAAATTCTCCGAGATACAGGATCATCGGCTTCCTTTATTTTGGAATCTATATTGCCGTTTTCACTGGAGTCTGACACTGGTAAGTCGTTGTTAATTCGTGGCATTGGATTAAATACATTATCTGTACCCTTACATAAAGTGACTCTGAATTGTGACTTGTGCAGGGCGATGTAGAGCTTGGCGTGCGACCTGTTCTGCCCGTTGAAGGCGTGTCACTTATTCTTGGCAATAATCTGGCGGGCGGACGCGTTTGGGTTGGGGAAACGCCACCTTTGATAGTTTCCAACCCGCCTCCCTATTGTGACTGTCTGGATGAGAGTGCTCCGCAAAATCCTGATGTGTTTGTTGCTTGTGCAGTGACTCGATCTGCTAGCCGGGCGCAATCTGAAGTAAAACCTGTAAGTACTGAACGTTTTTTTCCGTTAACTGATTACCCACTGGCCGTTTCTAGGGAAGAGCTCACGAAGGAGCAGCAGAGCGATGTAACTTTAAAAGCTCAGTATGAGCAAATTTATGATGATGTTGATATTCGAAACCGGGCACAGGGTTATTTCATCAGAGATGGGGTATTATTGAGAAAATGGTCTCCACATGCTGGTTTTTGTGTGGGGGATCCTTTTGTCCAGGTGGTGGTGCCCGTTAAATGGCGGCCGGTAGTTTTAAAAACTGCCCATGATGGTCTTGCCGGTCATGCTGGCATTAAAAAGACGTATGACAGAATTCTTCGTTATTTTTACTGGCCACGTATCAAAAAAAGATGACGCCAGTTATGTTAAAACCTGTCATACATGCCAGCTGACTGGTAAGCCTAATCAGCCGTTAAAACCGGCGCCTCTGCAGCCCATTTCAGCCGTATGCCAACCTTTCAAGCATCTCATCATTGACTGTGTTGGGCCACTCCCTCGCTCGAAAGCGGGGAGTGAATATCTGCTAACAGTGATGTGCCAGGTCACTCGTTATCCGGCCGCGTTTCCTTTGCGTTCTATTAACACTAAGGCTATTGTAAAAGCTCTCACTCAATTTATTTCTATTTTTGGCTTACCTAAAGTTATTCAGTCCGATCAGGGAAGTAATTTTACTTCAAACTTGTTTGCCGAAGTACTTCGTCATTTGGGGATTAAACACAATATGTCCACTGCGTATCATGCGCAAAGTCAAGGTGCGCTAGAGTGCTTCCATTCCACCTTAAAATCCTTGCTCCGGGCTTATTGCGTTGAGATGGACAGAGATTGGGAGGAGGGCCTCCTGTGGCTGATGCTGTCAGCCAGGGAAGTAACTCAACAAAGTATTGGCTATAGCCCGAATGAACTCGTTTTTGCTCATAAAGTTCGGGGGGTACTGGCTGTTTTGCACGATCAGTGGACCGATTTAGATCCGCCAGAAAAATTGTCGGATTATGTTTTGGGTTTTCGTCGACGGCTTTCATTGGCATGGGAACTAGCTAAAAAGCAGTTGGGTAGTTCCCAGAAAAAGATGAAGCGCCTGTTTGACCGTCGCACTGAACAACGACAGTTTAGCGTGGGAGACCAGGTTGTTGCGCTCCTCCCGGTGTTGGTATCGCCCTTTCAAGCCAAGTACACTGGGCCATATAAGGTGACGCACATTGGCAGTAATGACAATTACACTATTTTAACACCAGATCGTAAAAAGAAAACACAAGTTTGTCACGTTAATATTTTAAAGCCATATTTTAATCGAGACTGTGTCACACCAATGCAGGTAAATCCTGTAGCGCTGGTTGATAGTTTTCCTGAGCACTATGCGCATCATGTGATGGATATGCAGGCGGATGAATTGAAAACACCCGATGATTGCGTGTTGCAGGGTAGGTTAAAGAATTCTGAGACTTTTAAAAAGTTGTTAATCGATATTAAACATCTAGATTCTACTCAACAACAAGAATTAATTCAATTGTTATTATATTTCCACAGTTATTTTCCGATGTACCGATACAGACGAGTGTTTTGACGCATGATATAGATGTGGGGGAAGCCACGCCTATCCACCAGCGCTTTTATCGTGTTCCTCTGAATAAACGTGATGTATTGAGAGCAGAAGTTCAGTATTTGCTCGACAATAAACTGGCTGAACTCTCTTCCTCTTGCTGGTCATCTCCATGTCTTTTAGTTAGGAAGTCCGACGATAGTTTCCATTTTTGTACGGACTATAGAAAATTAAATTCAGTTACAAAACCAGACTCCTTTCCTCTACCGAGGATGGAGGATTGTATTGATCAGGTCGGTGCTGCAAAATTCGTGACGAAATTGGATTTACTTAAGAGCTATTGGCAGGTCTACTTAAGTGAGCGTGCGAGGGAATTATCGTCGTTGGACTTAAGCAGATCAGTTAAAGGGGCAACCACTGTGGAAAAGTTTCTACAAAAACAGCGGTAAA
This sequence comes from Danio rerio, assembly GCF_052040795.2. NCBI lineage: Eukaryota > Metazoa > Chordata > Actinopteri > Cypriniformes > Danionidae > Danio > Danio rerio. Next base: position 80,033,744 of record NC_141024.2, on the reverse strand, counting down.
ACCCTACAAGTCCCAGAAAGCGCATTAATTCTTTCTTAGTGACAGGCACCGGATATTCATATATCACCTGCACCTTCGCCCTCACTGGATGCACCTGTCCTTGTCCCACTATCTTGCCCAGGTACGTCACCGTCGCCCCTGCAAATTCGCATTTAGCGAGATTGATGGTAAAGTTGGCCTGCGAGAGGTGATCGAGAAGGCGGCGCAAACGACAAAGATGCTCCAGCCAGCTGTCACTCAACAATCACTCAACAATCGTATCGTCCAAATAGTAACCCCTTCTAGTCCCGTGACTATTTTGTTCATTAATCTCTAAAACGTTGCCGGCGCGTTTCGCAGCCCGAAGCTCATCACCCGGTAGGAGAATAACCCATCAGCGTTTGATGCAGAGAAGGCGTTGCTTACGTCAGCACCAGTCCTGATGGCTCCCCGGCTAGGAGAACCATTTAAGATTATGGTGGATGCCAGTAAGGAGGGAGCGGGTGCAGAGTTGGTTCAAGAGGATGATGTGGGCATTGAGCGTCCGGTTTGTTTTTTCTCACGAAAATTCAATAGTTATCAATGGAATTATTCTACCATCGAAAAAGAAGCGCTCGCGTTAATTTGGGCTCTCCAACACTTTAAGGTGTATGTGGGAGGAGATAGTTCACCTTTAACGATTTATAGCGATCATAATCCTCTTACCTTTATGCACTCGCTTAAAAATCCTAACCAACGGCTTATGCGCTGGTGCTTGTTTCTCCAACCTTTTCATTTGGACATTCGGCACTTAAAAGGCTCTGAGAATATAGTGGCCGACGCCCTGTCTAGGGCCCCCTTGTAAATATGGGTTTGTATTCACTTTTTCTTTTTATTATGTACATGTTTATGGTTTATTGTATGGAAATGTTGTTTCCTGTTTATGGGGGAGGGTGTGACGCCATTTGTCTGCCTTGTCTGTCTGTGTGTCTGTTTTGCTCCCTCTACAGATGCGCTGTAACATTGCGGGGCATAATCAGGTGGATGGGGAACACCTGAGTCTAAGTGAGCACTCTTTTATCAGTGTCCTGCCACTGTTTGAGAGAGAGATTGTTCCGGCTAAGGGTTGGACAGAGACCAGCGGCGTGCGAGTTGGCGGGGCGTTTTTCCCCAATGTTTGATCACAGTGGGCTTAAATAAAACTTTTGTAACGTGATGTTTGGCTTCCCCCTCTTATTTTTTACTTGTTTCGCCCCGAGGGCATAACACACCACAGCTGCACACAA
>NC_141024.2:78505000-78510000 GCF_052040795.2 Danio rerio | reverse complement strand
TGTTAACTGAAAGGTTGGTGGTTCAAACCCACCCAGGGACGGATCAAGCATTTTGCTGCCTTGTAACTGCTAACACGTGCACTGGACATAGATCCTGGGCCACATTCTGCCCAGCATTACAAGACGAAATCAGGATTTAGCAGAACATTGTCACGGGTAGGGAAGGTATTACTGTAAACAGTGTTTAGCTCTTAAAAGTTTATCTCATCAGCCCGGCTAGCTCAGTCGGTAGAGCATGAGACTCTTAAAGTCAGGGTCGTGGGTTCGAGCCCCACGTTGGGTGTTCCTGTTATTTTTCTCTCTCTCTCCCAGCAAACTTACATTAGGGTTCATGTAGCAGACCTTTTGAGACAAAGTTCAGCGTTTCTACCACTGTAGGTGACCTTTCACTAAGTCTCTGTGGCGCAATCGGTTAGCGCGTTAGGCTGTTAACTGAAAGGTTGGTAATTCAAGCCCACCCAGGGACGAGTTAGGCATTTTGCTGCCTTGCAACTGCTAACATGTGCACTGGACATAGATCCTGGGCCACATTCTGTGCAGCGTTACAAGATGAAATCAGGATTTAGCAGAAGATTGTCACGGGTAGGAAGGTATTACTGTAAAGGGTTTCTGGTTCCTAAAACAGCTTTTCATCAGCCCGGCTAGCTCAGTCGGTAGAGCATGAGACTCTTAATCTCAGGGTCGTGGGTTCGAGCCCCACGTTGGGCATTCCTGTTACTTTTCTCTCTCTCTCTCCCAGCAAACTTACATTAGGCTTCATGTAGCAGACTTTGAGACAAAGTTCCGCGTTTCTACCACTGTAGGTGACCTTTCACTAAGTCTCTGTGGCGCAATCGGTTAGCGCGTTAGGCTGTTAACTGAAAGGTTGGTGGTTCAAGCCCACCCAGCTACGAATTAGGCATTTTGCTGCCTTGCAACTGCTAACACGTGCACTGGACATAGATCCTGGGCCAGCCACATTCTGTCCAGCGTTACAAGATGAAATCAGGATTTAGCAGAACATTGTCATGGGTAGGGAAGGTATTACTGTAAACGGTTTCTAGCTCCTAAAAGAGCTTCTCGTCAGCCCCGCTAGCTCAGTCGATAGAGCATAAGACTCTTAATCTCAGTGTCGTGGGTTAGAGCCCCACATTGGGCGTTTCTGTTACCTCTCTTTCTCTCAGCAAACTATCATTAGGGTTCATATAGCAGACCTTTTGAGACAAAGTTCAGCGTTTCTACCACTGTAGGTGACCTTTTACTAAGTCACTTTGGCGCAATCGGTTAGCGTGTTCGGCTGTTAACCGAAAGGTTGGTGGTTCAAGCCCACCCAGGGACGAATTAGGAATTTTGCTGCCTTGCAACTGCTAACATGTGCACTGGACATAGATCCTGGGCCACATTCTGTCCAGCGTTACAAGATGAAATCAGGATTTAGCAGAAGATTGTCACGGGTAGGAAGGTATTACTGTAAACGGTTTCTGGTTCCTAAAAGAGCTTCTCATCAGCCCGGCTAGCTCAGTCGGTAGAGCATGAGACGCTTAATGTCAGGGTCGTGGGTTCGAGCCCCACGTTGGGCGTTCCTGTTATTTTTCTCTCTCTCTCCCAGCAAACTTACATTAGGGTTCATATAGCAGACCTTTTGAGACAAAGTTCAGCGTTTCTACCACTGTAGGTGACCTTTCGCTAAGTCTCTGTGGCGCAATCGGTTAGCGCGTTAGGCTGTTAACTGAAAGGTTGGTAATTCAAGCCCACCCAGGGACGAGTTAGTCATTTTGCTGCCTTGCAACTGCTAACACGTGCACTGGACATAGATCCTGGGCCACATTCTGTGCAGCGTTACAAGATGAAATCAGGATTTAGCAGAAGATTGTCACGGGTAGGAAGGTATTACTGTAAAGGGTTTCTGGTTCCTAAAAGAGTTTTTCATCAGCCCGGCTAGCTCAGTCGGTAGAGCATGAGACTCTTAATCTCAGGGTCGTGGGTTCGAGCTCCACGTTGGGCGTTCCTGTTACTTTTCTCTCTCTCTCCCAGCAAACTTACATTAGGGTTCATGTAGCAGACTTTGAGACAAAGTTCCGTGTTTCTACCACTGTAGGTGACCTTTCACTAAGTCTCTGTGGCGCAATCGGTTAGCGCGTTCGGCTGTTAACTGAAAGGTTGGTGGTTCAAGCCCACCCAGCTACGAATTAGGCATTTTGCTGCCTTGCAACTGCTAACACGTGCACTGGACATAGATCCTGGGCCAGCCACATTCTGTCCAGCGTTACAAGATGAAATCAGGATTTAGCAGAACATTGTCATGGGTAGGGAAGGTATTACTGTAAACGGTTTCTAGCTCCTAAAAGAGCTTCTCGTCAGCCCCGCTAGCTCAGTCGATAGAGCATAAGACTCTTAATCTCAGTGTCGTGGGTTAGAGCCCCACATTGGGCGTTTCTGTTACCTCTCTTTCTCTCAGCAAACTATCATTAGGGTTCATATAGCAGACCTTTTGAGACAAAGTTCAGCGTTTCTACCACTGTAGGTGACCTTTTACTAAGTCACTTTGGCGCAATCGGTTAGCGTGTTCGGCTGTTAACCGAAAGGTTGGTGGTTCAAGCCCACCCAGGGACGAATTAGGAATTTTGCTGCCTTGCAACTGCTAACATGTGCACTGGACATAGATCCTGGGCCACATTCTGTCCAGCGTTACAAGATGAAATCAGGATTTAGCAGAAGATTGTCACGGGTAGGAAGGTATTACTGTAAACGGTTTCTGGTTCCTAAAAGAGCTTCTCATCAGCCCGGCTAGCTCAGTCGGTAGAGCATGAGACGCTTAATGTCAGGGTCGTGGGTTCGAGCCCCACGTTGGGCGTTCCTGTTATTTTTCTCTCTCTCTCCCAGCAAACTTACATTAGGGTTCATATAGCAGACCTTTTGAGACAAAGTTCCGCGTTTCTACCACTGTAGGTGACCTTTCACTAAGTCTCTGTGCTGCAATCGGTTAGCGCGTTAGGCTGTTAACTGAAAGGTTGGTGGTTCAAGCCCACCCAGGTACGAATTAGGCATTTTGCTGCCTTGCAACTGCTAACACGTGCACTGGACATAGATCCTGGGCCAGCCACATTCTGTCCAGCGTTACAAGATGAAATCAGGATTTAGCAGAACATTGTCACGGGTAGGAAGGTATTACTGTAAACGGTTTCTGGTTCCTAAAAGAGCTTCTCATCAACCCCGCTAGCTCAGTCGATAGAGCATGAGACTCTTAATCTCAGGGTCGTGGGTTCGAGCCCCACGTCGGGTGTTTTTGTTACTTTTCTCTCTCTCTCCCGGCAAACTTACGTTAGGGTTCAGGTAGCAGACTTTGAGACAAAGTTCCGCGTTTCTACCACTGTAGGTGACTTTTCAGTAAGTCTCTGTGGCGCAATTGGTTAGCGCGTTCGGCTGTTAACTGAAAGGTTGGTGGTTCAAGCCCACCCAGGGACGAATTAAGAATTTTGCTGCCTTGCAACTGCTAACATGTGCACTGGACATAGATCCTGGGCCACATTCTGTCCAGCGTTACAAGATGAAATCAGGATTTAGCAGAATATTGTCACGGGTAGGGAAGGTATTACTGCAAACGGTTTCTGGTTCCTAAAAGAGCTTCTCATCAGCCCGGCTAGCTCAGTCGGTAGAGCATGAGACTCTTAATGTCAGGGTGGTGGGTTCGAGCCCCACGTTCGGCGTTCCTGTTACTTTTCTCTCTCTCTCCCGGCAAACTTACATTAGGGTGTATGTAGCAGACTTTGAGACAAAGTTCCGCGTTTCTACCACTGTAGGTGACCTTTCACTAAGTCTCTGTGGCGCAATCGGTTAGCGCGTTCGGCTGTTACCTGAAAGGTTGGTCGTTCAAGCCCACCCAGGGACGAATTAGGCATTTTGCTGCCTTGCAACTGCTAACACGTGCACTGGACATAGATCCTGGGCCACATTCTGTCCAGCGTTACAAGATGAAATCAGGATTTAGCAGAAGATTGTCACGGGTAGGAAGGTATTACTGTAAACGGTTTCTGGTTCCTAAAAGAGCTTCTCATCAGCCCGGCTAGCTCAGTCGGTAGAGCATGAGACTCTTAATCTCAGGGTCGTGGGTTCGAGCCCCACGTTGGGTGTTCCTGTTACTTTTCTCTCTCTTTCTCAGCAAACTTACATTAGGGTTCATATAGCAGACCTTTTGAGACAAAGTTCTGACTTTCTACCACTGTAGGTGACCTTTCACTAAGTCTCTGTGGCGCAATCGGTTAGCGCGTTCAGCTGTTAACTGAAAGGTTGGTGGTTGAAGCCCACCCAGGGGCGAATTAGGCATTTTGCTGCCTTGCAACTGCTAAACCGTGCACTGGGCATATATCCTGGGCCACATTCTGTCCAGCGTTACAAGATGAAATCAGGATTTAGCAGAACATTGTCACGGGTAGGGAAGGTATTACTGTAAACGGTTTCTAGCTCCTAAAAGAGCTTTTCATCAGCCCCGCTAGCTCAGTCGATAAAGCATGAGACTCTTAATCTCAGCGTAGTGGGTTAGAGCCCCACATTGGGCGTTTCTGTTACCTGTCTTTCTCTTAGCAAACTATCATTAGGGTTCATATAGCAGACCTTTTGAGACAAAGTTCCGCGTTTCTACCACTGTAGGTGACCTTTCACTAAGTCTCTGTGGCGCAATTGGTTAGCGCGTTAGGATGTTAACTGAAAGGTTGGTGGTTCAAACCCACCCAGGGACGGATCAAGCATTTTGCTGCCTTGTAACTGCTAACACGTGCACTGGACATAGATCCTGGGCCACATTCTGCCCAGCATTACAAGACGAAATCAGGATTTAGCAGAACATTGTCACGGGTAGGGAAGGTATTACTGTAAACAGTGTTTAGCTCTTAAAAGTTTATCTCATCAGCCCGGCTAGCTCAGTCGGTAGAGCATGAGACTCTTACAGTCAGGGTCGTGGGTTCGAGCCCCACGTTGGGTGTTCCTGTTATTTTTCTCTCTCTCTCCCAGCAAACTTACATTAG
>NC_141024.2:78500000-78502500 GCF_052040795.2 Danio rerio | reverse complement strand
TTGGGCGTTCCTGTTATTTTTCTCTCTCTCTCCCAGCAAACTTACATTAGGGTTCATATAGCAGACCTTTTGAGACAAAGTTCCGCGTTTCTACCACTGTAGGTGACCTTTCACTAAGTCTCTGTGCTGCAATCGGTTAGCGCGTTAGGCTGTTAACTGAAAGGTTGGTGGTTCAAGCCCACCCAGGTACGAATTAGGCATTTTGCTGCCTTGCAACTGCTAACACGTGCACTGGACATAGATCCTGGGCCAGCCACATTCTGTCCAGCGTTACAAGATGAAATCAGGATTTAGCAGAACATTGTCACGGGTAGGAAGGTATTACTGTAAACGGTTTCTGGTTCCTAAAAGAGCTTCTCATCAACCCCGCTAGCTCAGTCGATAGAGCATGAGACTCTTAATCTCAGGGTCGTGGGTTCGAGCCCCACGTCGGGTGTTTTTGTTACTTTTCTCTCTCTCTCCCGGCAAACTTACGTTAGGGTTCAGGTAGCAGACTTTGAGACAAAGTTCCGCGTTTCTACCACTGTAGGTGACTTTTCAGTAAGTCTCTGTGGCGCAATTGGTTAGCGCGTTCGGCTGTTAACTGAAAGGTTGGTGGTTCAAGCCCACCCAGGGACGAATTAAGAATTTTGCTGCCTTGCAACTGCTAACATGTGCACTGGACATAGATCCTGGGCCACATTCTGTCCAGCGTTACAAGATGAAATCAGGATTTAGCAGAATATTGTCACGGGTAGGGAAGGTATTACTGCAAACGGTTTCTGGTTCCTAAAAGAGCTTCTCATCAGCCCGGCTAGCTCAGTCGGTAGAGCATGAGACTCTTAATGTCAGGGTGGTGGGTTCGAGCCCCACGTTCGGCGTTCCTGTTACTTTTCTCTCTCTCTCCCGGCAAACTTACATTAGGGTGTATGTAGCAGACTTTGAGACAAAGTTCCGCGTTTCTACCACTGTAGGTGACCTTTCACTAAGTCTCTGTGGCGCAATCGGTTAGCGCGTTCGGCTGTTACCTGAAAGGTTGGTCGTTCAAGCCCACCCAGGGACGAATTAGGCATTTTGCTGCCTTGCAACTGCTAACACGTGCACTGGACATAGATCCTGGGCCACATTCTGTCCAGCGTTACAAGATGAAATCAGGATTTAGCAGAAGATTGTCACGGGTAGGAAGGTATTACTGTAAACGGTTTCTGGTTCCTAAAAGAGCTTCTCATCAGCCCGGCTAGCTCAGTCGGTAGAGCATGAGACTCTTAATCTCAGGGTCGTGGGTTCGAGCCCCACGTTGGGTGTTCCTGTTACTTTTCTCTCTCTTTCTCAGCAAACTTACATTAGGGTTCATATAGCAGACCTTTTGAGACAAAGTTCTGACTTTCTACCACTGTAGGTGACCTTTCACTAAGTCTCTGTGGCGCAATCGGTTAGCGCGTTCAGCTGTTAACTGAAAGGTTGGTGGTTGAAGCCCACCCAGGGGCGAATTAGGCATTTTGCTGCCTTGCAACTGCTAAACCGTGCACTGGGCATATATCCTGGGCCACATTCTGTCCAGCGTTACAAGATGAAATCAGGATTTAGCAGAACATTGTCACGGGTAGGGAAGGTATTACTGTAAACGGTTTCTAGCTCCTAAAAGAGCTTTTCATCAGCCCCGCTAGCTCAGTCGATAAAGCATGAGACTCTTAATCTCAGCGTAGTGGGTTAGAGCCCCACATTGGGCGTTTCTGTTACCTGTCTTTCTCTTAGCAAACTATCATTAGGGTTCATATAGCAGACCTTTTGAGACAAAGTTCCGCGTTTCTACCACTGTAGGTGACCTTTCACTAAGTCTCTGTGGCGCAATTGGTTAGCGCGTTAGGATGTTAACTGAAAGGTTGGTGGTTCAAACCCACCCAGGGACGGATCAAGCATTTTGCTGCCTTGTAACTGCTAACACGTGCACTGGACATAGATCCTGGGCCACATTCTGCCCAGCATTACAAGACGAAATCAGGATTTAGCAGAACATTGTCACGGGTAGGGAAGGTATTACTGTAAACAGTGTTTAGCTCTTAAAAGTTTATCTCATCAGCCCGGCTAGCTCAGTCGGTAGAGCATGAGACTCTTACAGTCAGGGTCGTGGGTTCGAGCCCCACGTTGGGTGTTCCTGTTATTTTTCTCTCTCTCTCCCAGCAAACTTACATTAGGGTTCATGTAGCAGACCTTTTGAGACAAAGTTCAGCGTTTCTACCACTGTAGGTGACCTTTCACTAAGTCTCTGTGGCGCAATCGGTTAGCGCGTTAGGCTGTTAACTGAAAGGTTGGTAATTCAAGCCCACCCAGGGACGAGTTAGGCATTTTGCTGCCTTGCAACTGCTAACATGTGCACTGGACATAGATCCTGGGCCACATTCTGTGCAGCGTTACAAGATGAAATCAGGATTTAGCAGAAGATTGTCACGGGTAGGAAGGTATTACTGTAAAGGGTTTCTGGTTCCTAAAACAGCTTTTCATCAGCCCGGCTAGCTCAGTC
>NC_141024.2:78492500-78497500 GCF_052040795.2 Danio rerio | reverse complement strand
GTAAACGGTTTCTGGTTCCTAAAAGAGCTTCTCATCAACCCCGCTAGCTCAGTCGATAGAGCATGAGACTCTTAATCTCAGGGTCGTGGGTTCGAGCCCCACGTCGGGTGTTTTTGTTACTTTTCTCTCTCTCTCCCGGCAAACTTACGTTAGGGTTCAGGTAGCAGACTTTGAGACAAAGTTCCGCGTTTCTACCACTGTAGGTGACTTTTCAGTAAGTCTCTGTGGCGCAATTGGTTAGCGCGTTTGGCTGTTAACTGAAAGGTTGGTGGTTCAAGCCCACCCAGGGACGAATTAAGAATTTTGCTGCCTTGCAACTGCTAACATGTGCACTGGACATAGATCCTGGGCCACATTCTGTCCAGCGTTACAAGATGAAATCAGGATTTAGCAGAATATTGTCACGGGTAGGGAAGGTATTACTGCAAACGGTTTCTGGTTCCTAAAAGAGCTTCTCATCAGCCCGGCTAGCTCAGTCGGTAGAGCATGAGACTCTTAATGTCAGGGTGGTGGGTTCGAGCCCCACGTTCGGCGTTCCTGTTACTTTTCTCTCTCTCTCCCGGCAAACTTACATTAGGGTGTATGTAGCAGACTTTGAGACAAAGTTCCGCGTTTCTACCACTGTAGGTGACCTTTCACTAAGTCTCTGTGGCGCAATCGGTTAGCGCGTTCGGCTGTTACCTGAAAGGTTGGTCGTTCAAGCCCACCCAGGGACGAATTAGGCATTTTGCTGCCTTGCAACTGCTAACACGTGCACTGGACATAGATCCTGGGCCACATTCTGTCCAGCGTTACAAGATGAAATCAGGATTTAGCAGAAGATTGTCACGGGTAGGAAGGTATTACTGTAAACGGTTTCTGGTTCCTAAAAGAGCTTCTCATCAGCCCGGCTAGCTCAGTCGGTAGAGCATGAGACTCTTAATCTCAGGGTCGTGGGTTCGAGCCCCACGTTGGGTGTTCCTGTTACTTTTCTCTCTCTTTCTCAGCAAACTTACATTAGGGTTCATATAGCAGACCTTTTGAGACAAAGTTCTGACTTTCTACCACTGTAGGTGACCTTTCACTAAGTCTCTGTGGCGCAATCGGTTAGCGCGTTCAGCTGTTAACTGAAAGGTTGGTGGTTGAAGCCCACCCAGGGGCGAATTAGGCATTTTGCTGCCTTGCAACTGCTAAACCGTGCACTGGGCATATATCCTGGGCCACATTCTGTCCAGCGTTACAAGATGAAATCAGGATTTAGCAGAACATTGTCACGGGTAGGGAAGGTATTACTGTAAACGGTTTCTAGCTCCTAAAAGAGCTTTTCATCAGCCCCGCTAGCTCAGTCGATAAAGCATGAGACTCTTAATCTCAGCGTAGTGGGTTAGAGCCCCACATTGGGCGTTTCTGTTACCTGTCTTTCTCTTAGCAAACTATCATTAGGGTTCATATAGCAGACCTTTTGAGACAAAGTTCCGCGTTTCTACCACTGTAGGTGACCTTTCACTAAGTCTCTGTGGCGCAATTGGTTAGCGCGTTAGGATGTTAACTGAAAGGTTGGTGGTTCAAACCCACCCAGGGACGGATCAAGCATTTTGCTGCCTTGTAACTGCTAACACGTGCACTGGACATAGATCCTGGGCCACATTCTGCCCAGCATTACAAGACGAAATCAGGATTTAGCAGAACATTGTCACGGGTAGGGAAGGTATTACTGTAAACAGTGTTTAGCTCTTAAAAGTTTATCTCATCAGCCCGGCTAGCTCAGTCGGTAGAGCATGAGACTCTTAAAGTCAGGGTCGTGGGTTCGAGCCCCACGTTGGGTGTTCCTGTTATTTTTCTCTCTCTCTCCCAGCAAACTTACATTAGGGTTCATGTAGCAGACCTTTTGAGACAAAGTTCAGCGTTTCTACCACTGTAGGTGACCTTTCACTAAGTCTCTGTGGCGCAATCGGTTAGCGCGTTAGGCTGTTAACTGAAAGGTTGGTAATTCAAGCCCACCCAGGGACGAGTTAGGCATTTTGCTGCCTTGCAACTGCTAACATGTGCACTGGACATAGATCCTGGGCCACATTCTGTGCAGCGTTACAAGATGAAATCAGGATTTAGCAGAAGATTGTCACGGGTAGGAAGGTATTACTGTAAAGGGTTTCTGGTTCCTAAAACAGCTTTTCATCAGCCCGGCTAGCTCAGTCGGTAGAGCATGAGACTCTTAATCTCAGGGTCGTGGGTTCGAGCCCCACGTTGGGCATTCCTGTTACTTTTCTCTCTCTCTCTCCCAGCAAACTTACATTAGGGTTCATGTAGCAGACTTTGAGACAAAGTTCCGCGTTTCTACCACTGTAGGTGACCTTTCACTAAGTCTCTGTGGCGCAATCGGTTAGCGCGTTAGGCTGTTAACTGAAAGGTTGGTGGTTCAAGCCCACCCAGCTACGAATTAGGCATTTTGCTGCCTTGCAACTGCTAACACGTGCACTGGACATAGATCCTGGGCCAGCCACATTCTGTCCAGCGTTACAAGATGAAATCAGGATTTAGCAGAACATTGTCATGGGTAGGGAAGGTATTACTGTAAACGGTTTCTAGCTCCTAAAAGAGCTTCTCGTCAGCCCCGCTAGCTCAGTCGATAGAGCATAAGACTCTTAATCTCAGTGTCGTGGGTTAGAGCCCCACATTGGGCGTTTCTGTTACCTCTCTTTCTCTCAGCAAACTATCATTAGGGTTCATATAGCAGACCTTTTGAGACAAAGTTCAGCGTTTCTACCACTGTAGGTGACCTTTTACTAAGTCACTTTGGCGCAATCGGTTAGCGTGTTCGGCTGTTAACCGAAAGGTTGGTGGTTCAAGCCCACCCAGGGACGAATTAGGAATTTTGCTGCCTTGCAACTGCTAACATGTGCACTGGACATAGATCCTGGGCCACATTCTGTCCAGCGTTACAAGATGAAATCAGGATTTAGCAGAAGATTGTCACGGGTAGGAAGGTATTACTGTAAACGGTTTCTGGTTCCTAAAAGAGCTTCTCATCAGCCCGGCTAGCTCAGTCGGTAGAGCATGAGACGCTTAATGTCAGGGTCGTGGGTTCGAGCCCCACGTTGGGCGTTCCTGTTATTTTTCTCTCTCTCTCCCAGCAAACTTACATTAGGGTTCATATAGCAGACCTTTTGAGACAAAGTTCAGCGTTTCTACCACTGTAGGTGACCTTTCGCTAAGTCTCTGTGGCGCAATCGGTTAGCGCGTTAGGCTGTTAACTGAAAGGTTGGTAATTCAAGCCCACCCAGGGACGAGTTAGTCATTTTGCTGCCTTGCAACTGCTAACACGTGCACTGGACATAGATCCTGGGCCACATTCTGTGCAGCGTTACAAGATGAAATCAGGATTTAGCAGAAGATTGTCACGGGTAGGAAGGTATTACTGTAAAGGGTTTCTGGTTCCTAAAAGAGTTTTTCATCAGCCCGGCTAGCTCAGTCGGTAGAGCATGAGACTCTTAATCTCAGGGTCGTGGGTTCGAGCTCCACGTTGGGCGTTCCTGTTACTTTTCTCTCTCTCTCCCAGCAAACTTACATTAGGGTTCATGTAGCAGACTTTGAGACAAAGTTCCGTGTTTCTACCACTGTAGGTGACCTTTCACTAAGTCTCTGTGGCGCAATCGGTTAGCGCGTTCGGCTGTTAACTGAAAGGTTGGTGGTTCAAGCCCACCCAGCTACGAATTAGGCATTTTGCTGCCTTGCAACTGCTAACACGTGCACTGGACATAGATCCTGGGCCAGCCACATTCTGTCCAGCGTTACAAGATGAAATCAGGATTTAGCAGAACATTGTCATGGGTAGGGAAGGTATTACTGTAAACGGTTTCTAGCTCCTAAAAGAGCTTCTCGTCAGCCCCGCTAGCTCAGTCGATAGAGCATAAGACTCTTAATCTCAGTGTCGTGGGTTAGAGCCCCACATTGGGCGTTTCTGTTACCTCTCTTTCTCTCAGCAAACTATCATTAGGGTTCATATAGCAGACCTTTTGAGACAAAGTTCAGCGTTTCTACCACTGTAGGTGACCTTTTACTAAGTCACTTTGGCGCAATCGGTTAGCGTGTTCGGCTGTTAACCGAAAGGTTGGTGGTTCAAGCCCACCCAGGGACGAATTAGGAATTTTGCTGCCTTGCAACTGCTAACATGTGCACTGGACATAGATCCTGGGCCACATTCTGTCCAGCGTTACAAGATGAAATCAGGATTTAGCAGAAGATTGTCACGGGTAGGAAGGTATTACTGTAAACGGTTTCTGGTTCCTAAAAGAGCTTCTCATCAGCCCGGCTAGCTCAGTCGGTAGAGCATGAGACGCTTAATGTCAGGGTCGTGGGTTCGAGCCCCACGTTGGGCGTTCCTGTTATTTTTCTCTCTCTCTCCCAGCAAACTTACATTAGGGTTCATATAGCAGACCTTTTGAGACAAAGTTCAGCGTTTCTACCACTGTAGGTGACCTTTCGCTAAGTCTCTGTGGCGCAATCGGTTAGCGCGTTAGGCTGTTAACTGAAAGGTTGGTAATTCAAGCCCACCCAGGGACGAGTTAGTCATTTTGCTGCCTTGCAACTGCTAACACGTGCACTGGACATAGATCCTGGGCCACATTCTGTGCAGCGTTACAAGATGAAATCAGGATTTAGCAGAAGATTGTCACGGGTAGGAAGGTATTACTGTAAAGGGTTTCTGGTTCCTAAAAGAGTTTTTCATCAGCCCGGCTAGCTCAGTCGGTAGAGCATGAGACTCTTAATCTCAGGGTCGTGGGTTCGAGCTCCACGTTGGGCGTTCCTGTTACTTTTCTCTCTCTCTCCCAGCAAACTTACATTAGGGTTCATGTAGCAGACTTTGAGACAAAGTTCCGTGTTTCTACCACTGTAGGTGACCTTTCACTAAGTCTCTGTGGCGCAATCGGTTAGCGCGTTCGGCTGTTAACTGAAAGGTTGGTGGTTCAAGCCCACCCAGCTACGAATTAGGCATTTTGCTGCCTTGCAACTGCTAACACGTG
>NC_141024.2:77860000-77947500 GCF_052040795.2 Danio rerio | reverse complement strand
ATCTTTGATGCCAGCATGCTGTGTAGATAAGTACTGATCAAGTCACGCTTCTAAGGCATGGAAGGAATCTTTTCAAATGTTGAGTGTCCATTCATTGCCACAAGAGCAGAAAGACTATCTGCAGTTATCATTGATCTATTTAATGTCTCCTACATGACATGAAGTCCAAACTATTGTGTTGTACTGATGTCTACACCTACAAAAACCATAAACCCAACCTCAAAGTAACCTGTCGTGTTTTAGCAACATCCACACCAACCATAAGCTTAAAACCCCATCTCACGGTAAACTTTAGTGTACTGTAAAGGTCTGCGCCGACCACAACCCAAAGCTTGCCTACTTGTAAATTACTGTTGTGGAGCCTGGATAGCTCAGTCGGTAGAGCATCAGACTTTTAATCTGAGGGTTCAGGGTTCAAGTCCCTGTTCGGGCGTGTGATGCTCATTTTGTGGAGCCACAGCTTTTGCTGTTGAGCTATCGCTTGATGAAAGTTTCATCTGGATGCACAATATGTGTACTAGGCATAAAGAAATGGCAGTAGAGGCAGTCTTGTAGTCGTGGCCGAGTGGTTAAGGCGATGGACTAGAAATCCATTGGGGTCTCCCCGCGCAGGTTCGAATCCTGCCGAGTACGTCCTCCCCCTTTTTAAAATTGCAGCAGTCGTCAATTGTTTGCATTTCCATTGTTTCTTTGGAAAAGCGTTGTGCTGGTAGGAGGGGAAAAACAACAGAGAGTTCTCACTGAAGAGAAAGGGGCTTATCACAGGGAGGAACATACCACACATAAGTCACGACGACTGTTTCATAGCTCGCCGTGATCGTATAGTGGTTAGTATTCTGCGTTGTGGCCGCAGCAACCCCGGTTCGAATCCGGGTCACGGCAGGTTTTTCAAGGTGACATTGGTGTCGCACTCTGTGATGCCATCCGTTATCTCCAGCCTTCTTTTAGTGCAGGCTGTGCTAACGGCACGTCCTGAATGTTTACGTTTCCTGAAGTGTGGAAGACTAGGGATATGATATAAGAGAAATAGGATCTTTGATGCCAGCATGCTGTGTAGATAAGTACTGATCAAGTCACGCTTCTAAGGCATGGAAGGAATCTTTTCAATTGTTGAGTGTCCATTCATTGCCACAACAGCAGAAAGACTATCTGCAGTTATCATTGATCTATTTAATGTCTCCTACATGACATGAAGTCCAAACTATTGTGTTGTACTGATGTCTACACCTACAAAAACCATAAACCCAACCTCAAAGTAACCTGTCGTGTTTTAGCAACATCCACACCAACCATAAGCTTAAAACCCCATCTCACGGTAAACTTTAGTGTACTGTAAAGGTCTGCGCCGACCACAACCGAAAGCTTGCCTACTTGTAAATTACTGTTGTGGAGCCTGGATAGCTCAGTCGGTAGAGCATCAGACTTTTAATCTGAGGGTCCAGGGTTCAAGTCCCTGTTCGGGCGTGTGATGCTCATTTTGTGGAGCCACAGCTTTTGCTGTTGAGCTATCGCTTGATGAAAGTTTCATCTGGATGCACAATATGTGTACTAGGCATAAAGAAATGGCAGTAGAGGCAGTCTTGTAGTCGTGGCCGAGTGGTTAAGGCGATGGACTAGAAATCCATTGGGGTCTCCCCGCGCAGGTTCGAATCCTGCCGAGTACGTCCTCCCCCTTTTTAAAATTGCAGCAGTCGTCAATTGTTTGCATTTCCATTGTTTCTTTGGAAAAGCGTTGTGCTCGTAGGAGGGGAAAAACAACAGAGAGTTCTCACTGAAGAGAAAGGGGCTTATCACAGGGAGGAACATACCACACATAAGTCACGACGACTGTTTCATAGCTCGCCGTGATCGTATAGTGGTTAGTACTCTGCGTTGTGGCCGCAGCAACCCCGGTTCGAATCCGGGTCAAGGCAGGTTTTTCAAGGTGACATTGGTGTCGCACTCTGTTATGCCATCTGTTATCTCCAGCCGTCTTTCAGTGCAGTCTGTGCTAATGGTACGTCCTGAATGTTTACGTTTCCTAAAGTGTGGAAGACTAGGGATATGATATAAGAGAAATAGGATCTTTGATGCCAGCATGCTGTGTAGATAAGTACTGATCAAGTCACGCTTCTAAGGCATGGAAGGAATCTTTTCAATTGTTGAGTGTCCATTCATTGCCACAACAGCAGAAAGACATTCTGCAGTTATCATTGATCTATTTAATGTCTCCTACATGACATGAAGTCCAAACTATTGTGTTGTACTGATGTCTACACCTACAAAAACCATAAACCCAACCTCAAAGTAACCTGTCGTGTTTTAGCAACATCCACACAAACCATAAGCTTAAAACCCCATCTCACGGTAAACTTTGGTGCACTGTAAAGGTCTGCGCCGACCACAACCCAAACCTTGCCTACTTGTAAATTACTGTTGTGGAGCCCGGATAGCTCAGTCGGTAGAGCATCAGACTTTTAATCTGAGGGTCCAGGGTTCAAGTCCCTGTTCGGGCGTGTGACGCTCATTTTGTGGAGCCACAGCTTTTGCTGTTGAGCTATCGCTTGATGAAAGTTTAATCTGGATGCACAATATGTGTACTAGGCATAAAGAAATGGCAGTACAGGCAGTCTTGTAGTCGTGGCCGAGTGGTTAAGGCGATGGACTAGAAATCCATTGGGGTCTCCCCGCGCAGGTTCGAATCCTGCCGACTACGTCCTCCCCCTTTTTAAAATTGCAGCAGTCGTCAATTGTTTGCAATTTCATTGTTTCTTGGGAAAAGCGTTGTGCTGGTAGGAGGAGAAAAACAACAGAGAGTTCTCACTGAAGAGAAAGGGGCTTATCACAGGGAGAAACATACCACACATAGGTCACAACGGCTGTTTCATAGCTCGCCGTGATCGTATAGTGGTTAGAACTTTGCGTTGTGGCCGCAACATCCTCGGGTTGAACGGGGTCATGTCGTGAATTCGACTTTTCATCATTGTGAAATTATCAGACCGGAGGTTTTGCATATCAGAAAATAGACTTTATTCTCCATAATAAAGCCGAGAAAGAGCAGAGCAGACCCCAGAGCATTCTGAAGTCTCTCCGGGACACCTTCTAAAGTATCTGTGTTCCCCATAATCTTTATACAGGTAATTATGACACACCCCTTTGTGTCTCTTTTTAACTCTTGACCATTTTTGAATAGGTTTTCTAGTCTAAGGGGTCCTGCTATTCTTGGCTCTCAGCCCACCAGCTCATGTCAACAGAGATGTTACAGGTCTATGTCAGCAAAGTATAGATACAACTTATGCAAAGGAACTAAGGGTTTACATACATTGTTATGATAGGATAATAACTTGATAATATGTTACTCATTCTAACTTCTGCCACATATAGCTTCATACAAGTATTTAACATATATAATCAGTGCTTTACATATTCAGTTATTCTACACAATCAGCCATTCAGTAATAGCCTTCTCCTAGTGTTGCTTCTGTGCAGGCATACTCATATTACACAGTATTTTTAACACATGCTGGCATGTTTGCTGCAAACACTACATACATTTTGAGAAGAGAAAATTAACTGCTTTACACTTAGAAAATACTACACACTGAGAGAATAGAAATCTTCTTCAATCCCTCCTCTTAAGACTTTAGTCTTAATATTATTGTCTTTTAACCCAAAGTGCAATTTCATAATCCAGTTCTCTTAATTACCTCTATCTAGTGACTGATATTAGCCACATAGCTGTTATCAATTGACTAGATTATGCCACTGTACTTTGACAGAAGTCCAGCCAAACATCTTCCCTCTCTCTTGGTTTGAAGGAAGTAAAAGACTACTCTTTTTTTTCTCTCAACACATCAAAGACAACAATGTTTTAAGCATAAGTATTCAGTTGGTTCAGTGCTAGCTGCTGGTTTTCACACTCATGTAGGATATACTGAAGTGATATTATATATAGGTACCATAAAAGCAATATGCAAACAAATTCAATATGCAAACATAAAAAGCATCAAATGTTGATCTTGATCTTTGCTCATCCTTGTTTCTCTTCTAAGCTATCAGCATCTTCACTTGACTTTAATAGATGTTAATGGAGATGTGTGGTTAAGAGTCTGAGTTTTGAAATCTGCAGTTGTGCATTCATCATCCCTTGATTTGTGGCACTGCTGTATGTGGTATTCAGGCATATTATCAGAATCACTCTTTACTTTGTTCTGATAAACTTCTCCTTCCACAAGTTGAACTTCGTAGTTTAGAGCTTTAGAATATTCAGGCTCCTCTGTTTCCGGTCAGCTTTCCCTTGCTGGAGTTGTTTCCTTTCGCTCCTTTGAGGCATTGGTACCCCATTAATGGCATCCACTTTGGCAGCTGTTGGATTTGCCCTCATCCAGATATGGTCCTTTTCTCCTGAGCTCTCCAGAGCATCCTCAGATAGACTCGATCAGCTGGACCAATTGGACCTTATATCTCTGCTCTCTCACATGGCTCCTTTCTGGTTTCCTGCACAGATATCGCTTTGCACATGGCAATTAATTGTTTCTTCATAAAAGTCCCTACTGCATTAGACATCTTTGCAAACCATTCCAAGAGGTTATGTGCAAGGTTATAGGTGAGATTATATGCAAGGTTTTATGCAAAGTTTCATGTGGTTTCTTGCAAGGGTTGACCCAATAGTAGTTCATGCGATGCGGTGTTAGATGCCTGTTTCTGTCAGTTTCCATGCCATCATTCACCAATGCACTTGTTAGCAAATTAATCCCATTAAGTTTATTATTTTCACATCTTTCATTGAGCGTTGGCCTTGATGGATCATCTTCATCTCTTTCAGCCATTTCTGGTAATTGAGCATAATACAATTACTCTCTCTTTTGCTTTATTCACAATTTTTCATACTCCTTTAGATGTTTTTATTTATTGATCACTTATTAACTTTGATTTTAATTACTTTATTAATGCAAACCTTTTATGAACTTTTTTTGCTGATGTTTCAAATCCTTGGAAGTACTTCTTTCGTCACAAATGTAATAACTGTTCCTGCTTCATAATTTGCTTCTGGTACCATCTCCACTCATCTATTCATCATAGTTTCTCAACTGTGCTTGTTTACAGAATAATTCTTTATCCAGTCAACACCAAAAACAGTCATCATCTCACTGTTTGAAGCAATGGTCTCCAGTCAAGTCTTTTAATTGAACTAGATCTTTGTGAAGCTGTAGATAATTCAATCATCCACATATTGTGACAGTGTCCATCCTAAGATTTTCTCCCTAATTTTACCCTTATGCATTCTGGTGTATACAGTATTTGCTAGTCATCAGCCTACACAAGTTCAAACAAGTTTCTACCCTCCTCTGGTAGTTACCTAAAATAAACTCAATAGAAACTAAGCACTTAATATATTTACCATCCAAAAGAACATATCTCCACAAACAATATGAACTTCAGCTGGAAAATCTTCTCCTATTGATTGCTCTTAAATCATATTATAAACATTAAGCCTCTTTTATCTGTCTTGATTAACCATTTATTTTAATTATCAAATTAACGTCAATTAAATATTATTAGTTACTTATAATTTATTACTCCTTTAAATTTAAATAGAAATAGAAATGTCTGGGACAGATTGTATATTACAGTAAATGTTTCTATTAATGCTCCTATTTTTACACAAACCTTTCAATAGTGTTTTATACCTATTTCAGCATTTAGTGTTTTTTTTTCTTTCTGGGCAGATCTACATCTGATTTAATTTTAACCCTCACTGTGCTGGCTGATTTCATCTGCATCTCAGTCCTGTAATGACAATCATTTAGTTGGAATTTGACACTTCTTTCTTTGCTAATTTATTTTCTGATCTATATATTAATTCCATTTTTGTCTTTGAGTTATTTTCTTTTGGCTCATAATTATTTCCTAAGACATTCCCCTCAAACTAGTTGTTTATACATTTTTTGATGCACTTTTTTTATCAGCTGACTAAAACTTACTGTATGTTTTGTAAATTTCTCTTTGCTCTGTTTTAACTATTATTCCTTAATATTTTCTTCTAATTATTTTGCACATATGTTTTCATGTAAAACATTATCTTTTTCTTAAACACTGTTCTCTTTCAATTTTTCTCATAGCAATTTAGAACTGTTACTTTTTGACCTTATGTCCTATGAATTTATTTCAAATTGTTATTTCAATCTTTCCTTTAACTATAAATCATTTTTCTAGATTTGAATTTTTCCAGTTTTCACTATCCAATATTGATTTAGGCCATTCACAATACAATTATGTTAAGATTTTCCTTTACTTAATTTGAACTTAAATACTTAGTTCCATTCTTATTTATTCTCCAAATTATGTATTGCCTTATCAAAAGCTTTTTCTCTTTTTCTTTAGTCAATCTGCTGCATTGTAAGTTATCCTTCAATGTTTAAGGACTTTTATGATTAAACCTATTAAAACTTAAACCTAAATTATTTAACATTCATCATAATATATAATTTCATCATTACACATTTAAAGTTTCACCTTAAAATTACCTTATAACACTTTTTCTTACTTAAAAATTTGCATGATAATAATTTCTCTAAAACTGACAGGAGACTGATTTGATACAAGAATGGGTAGCTACACTTTTGTTCTTAATTTTCCTTCTGTAATGCTTGAACTTAATTTGGACTATAGGAGCTACTTTGAGGTGGACTGTCAGACTATCCCCCCTCGCAACCTGAGACAACCAGCTCACAGATTGGTGCTTCTGTGGTGTCCTGACATTCCTTCATATCAGGGCACAGTTTTTCCCCCTCTCTCTTTGGGCTGGCTTCTTTCTTTGACTCAGCTGATGTAAAGTTCTGGTGGAGCGTTTTTTCTTTTTGATCAGTTCATCAATCTCTTGTTAGTGTCTTTTTTTGAATGTCTCTGAACAAATGTAGCTTTTTCAGTCCTCAGTAAATCCTGGGCAAAAAGTTCATGTCACAAGTGTCCACAGCCATTTTGCTCTGTGTTTTTCAAACACCTTTCCATTTGCCAGTATACTCAGATGTCTGGTAGGTACGAGACTACAGTCCCCCAAAGTTCATCCCTATGTCCTCTTAATTAATATATATAGTATTTAGCTCATGACTTAATAAATTATTTTTTTCCCATTTTTTCCTTCATCAAATAAAGACTCCTTTTATCCATTTCTTTTATTAATTAATTAATTAATTTATCTATTTTTGTTTACTGTTTAACAACTTTTTTTTTCTAATTCTCAATCATTTTTATCATATGTAAATATGCTTAATTTTCTATTTGTTAAATGTTTTTATAATTAATTTCTTTGGCTTCAGATTGTGCTTCACTTATATTTATTAATTTATTCTAGTGCTTCCTCACTAGTTACATTACATCTTACATTATTTAACTTCTTTATAATATATCACTTTATAATATATATTTTTAAACATCTTCTCTTTTAATTCTATTAAACAATGTTTGGACTTCTTTTTTCTCCATTTTCCTATGCTTCTTTTCCTTTTCAAAAATTTGCATTTTTGCCTATTAGATTTTCCTAATTCATTTTTCTTTAAACTTATTTTCCTTAAACATTTGATCATTAACTCTTCCATTAATCAATATTCATTAAACTTTTCCTCTTCTCTAGTTTTTTCTTTACTCAAATTATTGACTTATCTATTTTTGATTCATACTGATTTAGTAAATTTATTTTCTTATTAATATATCAATTTATCTCCATATGTAGTTAGTTCCATGCTTCAATTTTTGAATTTCTAAATATTTATTAGTATAGCTTCCAGTTGCATTTTTATTAACACTTTTTATTTTTTAAATCTTATTCTATAATTAATATTTTCTTATTTTATTTATCTTATTACATTACTTTATAATATTTCTATTTATTTAATACCTTATAATATTTCTTTACTCTTTAGCTTCTATCTGTCCTGTGAAACTTTTGTTCTTAAAATAGACAGATTCTTACCACTCCTGAAGCAGACCTTCTTCCAGACTGTCGACATGTCAGGAATTTCAGTCACCTCTCTGCCTATTTCATACTTAAAAACACTTCAAACACACAGAGATTATTCAGAAAAATGTTTAACTAGTATATATTCTTCTTTTCAGTCTGTGTCTTTCAAATGCAATATGATCTCAATTAATTTTATGAGGCTTAATCCTCCTCTGTATCACAATATCTTCCCTAAACTGCATCACTCTCTATCTTAGTGTTCCTTAATCACACAACATATGCAGTCCTTCTTTTATATTATAATATAAAACGATAATTCTTTTAAACTCACTCTTATTGCAAACATACTTCTAAACACAATCATACTTCTCACTCATCCTAACCTCATCTCTTACACTGTGTAACCTGAACCTCACCTCTATTCTAGTCTCTCTAGATCAAAGGTGATAGCTTCTAAGCACCCCAGCAACACAGACAAATACACAAATACTTACAATTACATAAATATACCTCACTCCTCTTGAGTGACCTGTCCGAACAGCCTCTCACCTTAGAGCTATAACCACAGAATTCTCCACTACACTCCTCTTGAGTGACCTGTTACTTCTGCTCCTGTCTTTACTGTTCTTCAGTAAAAATAGCATTTCACAGGATTTGTGCCTTTTTTCCCCTAGCCTCCTGAATAATAATATTTATTATTATTAAAACAGAACGGGTACTCCGAGGTCTTTGCGCGCTTCTCTCTACTTTATTAATCTGCTTTAATCTCTTAACTGTCACCACACTTTAAGAACTTCCTTTTAAAACTTAAAAATGCTCTTTGCATAAAAAAATAAAAATGCTAAAAATTGCTTACCGTTTTTTATCGTGGCCACATATTTGTGTTTTTCCTCCAAGCCCCAGCATGTCCAGTGTCACCCGTTCGTCTCTGTCCAGCCCCACGTTGGGCGCCATTTGTTGTAAATTTTGACTTATCAATTAGAAATTATCAGACAAGAGGTTTTGAATATCAGAAAATAGACTTTATTCTCCATAATAAAGCCGAGAAAGAGCAGAGCAGACCCCAGAGCATTCTGAAGTCTCTCCTGGACACCGTCTGAAGTCTCTCCTGCACCTTCTGAAGTATCTGTGTTTGTTACAATTTTTATACAGGATTATTTGACACACCCCTAAGTCTCTTTTTAACTCTTGACCATTTTTGAATAGGTTTCTAGTCTAAGGGGTCTTGCTATTCTTGGCTCTCAGCCCACCAGCTCATGTCAACAGAGATGTTACAGGTCTATGTCAGCAACTGTTTTGACACCAAAGTTCTCTCTCCATAGATGCAACTTATGCAAAGGAACTAAGTGTTTACATACATCGTTATGATAGGATAATAACTTGATTATATGTTACTCATTCTAACTTCTGACACATATAGCTTCATACAAGTATTTAACATAAATAATCAGTGCTTTACATATTCAGTTATTCTACACAATCAGTCACTCAGCCTTCTCCTAGTGTTGCTCCTGTGCAGGCACTCTCATCTTACACAGACATATCACTGTATTTTTAACACACGCTGGCATGTTTGCTGCAAACACTACATACATTTTGTGAAGAGAAAATTAACTGCTTTACACTTAAAAAATACTTCACACTGAGAGAATAGAAATCTTCTTCAGTACCTACTGGGATACTGTCCGTGAGAAGATGCGCAAACCCAGGGCGTGAAACTCGGCGTTTGGTCCCTAATGAATGTATAACTGAAGAGTGAGGAATATTATATAAATCAAAACTCTAAATTAAGTCATAAATGATGTATGTGATGTTTTTTTACAATTACAAATAGTCAAAATTTTATGATCACTTAAAATTAATTCAGATTAAATTTGGAGCTAAAAATGAATATAAATGATTTCTAACAACAAAATTCTTTTCAGCAAAACTAGAAAAGGCTTACATGCGTTTAGCCTTCAACCATGCTGTTAAGTTTCATTATTGGGCTAATTGATGGACTTCTACACTTTCAAATCTGTGTCTTATCAATATGACCAAAAAGACTTTTATGATCAATTATGTAAGAAACTATGAAAACTGGACTGACACAGTTTCAATTTACTATAACTTCTATGTTAAGTGGTGTAAGGTCCACCCAGTTGGTCCTATGGCGGTGTCCACTGGTGGATGAAGATTCAATGCCTGTTTGGTCTTTCCAATGCACAATGTTGATTTACTTTAAATTTAACTCATATCTGACTTCAATTTTAGTATGAGGCGGTTTAGACTATTAATATATTTATCTTTTGTTTTTTCTGACTCCAATCACAAAACATTAAGAAGATTATATTAATACATAATTTAGATAAATGTTTGAGCCTTTTGTCTTCACTCGTAACTATTACATTTATTCATTCGGGTGCTCATGCCGCTCAGTAAGAGCGCTTTCACACCTACACTTTTGTTTCGGAATGTATCTCGTTTGCCCAGTTAGCGCGGTTCGTTTAAGATGTGTGAACAAGGCAATCGCGCTCTGTTCCTCGCCAAAGTAATCACTGCGAGATCAATTGAATGAGGTGGTCTCGGCTCAATTGAAACGAACCCTGGAGCGGTTCGATTGCAGTGAGAAAGCGAACCGATCCGAGCACGGTTATATCACAGTGTTTCATGGATAGGTAATAGGCTTAAGGCTAAATGAAGAGAGAATAATGAGTAGGGTGGGAAGTTTCGCGAGTCTCCGGATGCCTGCAAACGAGTGATGATCTCCCGGTAATCTTGTGTCTCCCTCCCAGTCCTCAAATAGGCATCGTCGCGCACACTTCACACCCCTCCCCACCGCATCTCTCCTCATACACGTCGCGCGCGCACCCTGTCAATCACCACCAAACCACCACCTCTCCTGACAGCGTAGCGGTACGCTGCAAAATAAACCCTGACACTCTGACCAATGTAAGGAGAGTTTACTCGCACGTGACTTGTTTTAGCTATTTTGGTCCGATTAGAAACTTTGCAGTGTGAAAGCGAACCGCTCCAAGAGCAAAGAGCAACAATGTAACATTTGTAATCTCTGTTTTGGGACAACTGAATCGATTCACAGGTGTGAAAGCACCCTAAGATCGCCCTAGCCGATGGCATCCCTCACAGTCACACTCTCATCAGTTTTGAATATTAAACAGAGATAATTGACTAATACTTTTAGATGGCCGCTACCATGCTTGCTCATTCTAAAGTATTTTTAGTTAGTCCCGCTTAGATGTACACCCCTGAGTAAAGACAATATAATTTCCAATCAGAGGTTAGGGCATTATTATAAATGTAACCGACTACTGTACTCTATAATAATTTTGGTTTTCACCAAGCCCATGGTTTCCCATATTAACTTAATTTAGAATAATATTACTTCCAAACAAAGGTCGGGTACCCAATCTAGGTTAGCCGTGCAACACCTTGTTGACCTAGACAGAAATTAACACCCTTTCCACCTAAGTACACATGAATCAGTATCAAGAGTCAGACGGATCCCTAAAATACAAATCATGTGCCCAATGCTCCATCTCAACTGGATTTTAGTCCATCTACTGACCAGACACAGGAAGTGCAGAAACAAGAAAACAGCGTAATCTACTAAAATGAATAATGACAGAGTAAGCAAAATATGTTCAAACATTACAATTTAATAATCAGGTAAATGTGTATTATGCCAATTCATTCAGTCAATTCATAAACGATCAATACAAAACATCAAATTATCAAAGATAAATCCTAGATGAAAAGATGCATACCTGATGCATACCTTCAAAATATACATAACATGGAGCGTAAGCGCCATGTTATGGATTGATCTGGGTAAGCAGAATCGCCCAGAACATGTTTCAAACCTTCCCTTAAGTAATCCAAGAATCCCCTCAAGGAAAGTAGTGTGTGAATAACAAAAGGCATTTGCATTTAGTGGAAGAGTTTCTGCCTATAGTAAAGGCACACCCTTCGCAGTGGTTAAAAAGAAACCTGAAGCTATATATCTATTGTTTTGGTTATGTCTGTTTCTGAGGGAACAAGACCATTGTACCAGTCGCACTGAGACATTTCAAATGATATCAAACATGACAGAGTCACTTGGGTTGATTTAGAACATTTAGACTTTGAAATGGTCATTTTGTATGAGTACAGTGTGTAGAGGGGGTGGTTGAACAAAGGATTTTCAGGGGATTCAAATGTAAATGGAGGGAAGCAGGGGAGCAGGTCTTTTCCCGCCTGTTGGGTTGTAGAGTCAATTTGTCTGTTTTCGGCTCATGTTTGAATTGTCAAAGACATAAAAATATATGTGATATCTTAAATCTTACAGTGGCTTTGACACAATTTACATTGTCAAAGCACTAGATAAATGAAGATGAATTGAATTGAATCTGCTTGAATGTGTACACGTTAATAGACCGAACAAAATATGATGTGTTTTATTTTACATTTAATGTGTGTAGCCAATGTTTTCAGTCTTTTCACTTTTCAGCTTTTGATGAGAGTTTTTAAGACTTAATGAAAACTAGTGTTTTATTATTATTTCAGATCTAATTGAAGAGAATGAGGGGAGTAAAGAGGAGGAACATCATGTCAAAATTGAGGAAAAAACTCATTTACAGACTGATGGTATCTTAAAAAGAAGAGACAAGAATTGTTTCACCTGCACTCAGTGTGGAAAGAGTTTTGGAAGAAAAGGCTATCTTAAGATTCACATGATGATCCACACTGGAGAGAAACAATTCACATGCACTCAGTGTGGGAAGAGTTTTAGCCAATCATCATCCCTTAATCTACACATGATGAGCCACACTGAAGAGAAACCATTCACTTGCACTTAAGCCGTGGTCACGCTGGACTTTTCTCCCCATAGAACTCCGCAAACACAAGTTCAAGAGTTTCAACCAATCAGCAAACCTTAATGAACACATGAAGATCCAACTGGTGTAAAAGAGTATATTAGCTTTGAGTGTGAAAATACATTTATTACAGCTCCAAAATTAAAACTGCACCAGAATATTCACACCGTACAAGTGTTTACACTGTGACAAGAATTTGAATTTAACACATCTAAAAACAGAAGAGGATTCACATTGGAGAGAAACTGTACAGATCTTATCAGTGTCTACGGAGTTTCGATCATTCGACGCAACTTAAGAAACACATAGACAAAAAATTGCACACATGACATGAATGCAGCAAAACATTTTCTCAAGTGCACAGGATCTTTCATGTCTGAATAAGGTTTGTAAAGGCTGAATAACGCTATACTGTTTTCCAACACTCCTACACTTCAGTAGGTGGGGTTATGTAGGTGGGGTAAATGTGTTGCGCTCCTTGCGTTTCACCTAAACATGCTGGTGGCGGCTGAGAGAAGAACAGATTCATAATCATCTAACAAACGGCACCTCTGCGTCCTAAAATCTCTTTGCAAGTGATTGTACAGGTGCGGATACATCTGTACTCCACTTTCCAGTGTATTCATGTAGCTAGTGTTGTTTTGGGTGATGTTCTCGGTCTGACTCCATGAATGAGAAACAAATCACTGGGAAGACACCACACATCAAAGAAGGTGGAGCTCCATAAGGTTAGTTTGCAGTATACCAGGGCCTCAAGCTTGTAAGTCCATTCAATTGTCCTGTGTTGCAGCTTTTATTGGTAAAGTTTCTTTTGTATTATTTATTATATGCATATTTATATTTGTTTCATTAAAAACAAGCTTAGATTTGTCCACCAGTGAGGTATTAGACCATATGAGGCATAGTGACCACACTTTGTTATTATTGTTCATTTATTTGTTTGCTGGAAATTAGGACTGCATTTAGAAAGAGTTTTGAAACAAATCATTGTGCTTTATAAACAAAATTAATTATGTAGGCTAATGGATGTCTTCACAACATTTCCTTATCCAAAAAAAAGAAAGAGAGAATGAAAGTTTAGGCCAATTGGAGGAGGCTCATTCTTAACCAAATGCACCATGGCAGAACGCAATGGGCCCTTAAAGGGAATGAGAGATGAGACTCTGATTGGTTTATTCTCAAAATACACCCATAGCTCATTAAGAGAATAAAGTCAACCCTGTTAGACCATGCGCTGCATTGCAGAGCGTGGTTTTCCGTCCTTAAAAATAGCAAAAAATGGATTCTGACACGCCCCTAATGCTTTTGCCCCCTGCACTTCAGACTGGCACAGCGATCTGCCAATGTTTAAAGTCATGCAGTGTGAACTAGGCTTTAGGTCACTTGTTTTTGGACTGTGGAAGGAACCCAGGGGAAACGGACGTGAGCACAGGGAGAATGAGTATTCTCCACACAAATGTCAACTGGTTCAGTAGAGACTTTAACCTGCGAAATTGTTGCTGTGAGGCAACAGTACTGACCACAGGGTCACTGAGTTGCCCAATCTAGAAATGAGGTGGATAGGAGTGGGTGGAAACTCCTCAAGATGAAGATAACTAAGATTAGAAACTCTGTTTCCCCTTCGGTTGGGGAACTTCAGTGCCATGAATGGGAGGATTCGGATCAGAAGCCGCTTATCTGGAGAGTATTGAACGGGCCAATGAATGAAATTAATTGGCAGCGTAAGCTTGCGCAGGTGTGCGACATCTGCAATTATCTCAGCATATAAGCACACCTGAGCCAGCAGACGCCATCCTTTTCGCTTCAGATCCTTTCTGAGTGAGTCGATGAGGGTTCCTCTTGCTGATCAGCACTTCAGAGCGAACGAGTGTGTCTCCCGGTCCAGAGTGGGTCTTCGCGGTGGCAGACGGTCGAGCTGGGTTACTCCCTTGCCTGCGGTTCTTTGGGTCCGGTCCTCCAGAGCGGTGCGTATAGTTGCAACTTTCCTAAAAGAGCAACACAGTCGTGCAGCACGTCCTTTTCAGGATGGCGCTCCGACTGTGCGTTTCTGGATGCGGGGGTTTCCTGTCTCCGGATGATGGACACGATTACTGCATTGCATGTTTGGGGGTCCAGCATGTTAATGCGGTGCTCGCGGGCGGTTCATGTCGTCATTGCGATGCCATGACCGTTGCACAGCTAAGATCGCGGCTAACTTTCGCAAGAGAGCGAGCCACCCCAGTTGCCTCCTGTTCTAAAAAAGCAGCGGGCGCTCGGGCAGATCTGAGGGTTTCAGCGGGAGCTAATCCGCCGCCCACGGGCTCGCGGACCTCTCGCTCCTCACGGCGCTCCATCCAAGCTTCGGGTGGTGAGAGTGATCCGTCTAACCAGATGGTAGCTCTCACACTCGCTGACACCGGAGATCAGATGTCCTCCGCGGCATCGGAGGGTGGGCTTTCACTGTCCGACGAAGATCCGGACCCGCTCGCCCCCTCCGGGCAGGTGAGCGCTGTCAAATCGGATCCTGAAGCGGACATGTTAGCCGTGCTTTCCCGGGCTGCTTCGGCCGTGGGGTTGGAGATGGTTTATCCCCCAGCTCCGCGGCCGGACCGACTAGATGGGTGCTACGTAGAGGACCAGAAGGCGAAGCCTTCGAAGCCTCTCGTCCCCTTCTTCCCGGAAGTGCACAGTAGGCTCACGCAGTCCTGGAGGGCACCTTTCTCTGCCCGTGCTGCGAGTGCCTCCGCCCTCACCGCCCTTGACGGTGGAGCTGCCAGGGGGTATGAGGCGATCCCGTCAGTGGAGCGCGCTATCGCGGTCAATCTTTGTCCGCGCGGCGCCTCTACGTGGCGGGGTTTGCCCCGCCTCCCGTCCAAAGCCTGTAGGTTGTCTGCCTCCCTCGGAGCCAGAGCTTATAAGGCTGCGGGCCAGGCTGCTTCTGCTTTGCACGCGATGGCCACCTACCAGCGCTACCAAGCGCAGGCGCTGGCCGAGCTGCACGAGGGCGGGTCCAACCCAAGCTTATTACATGAGCTGCGCACCGCGACCGACTATGCTCTTCGGACTACTAAGTCCGCCGCGTGTGCGCTGGGGAGGACGATGTCCACACTTGTGGTTCAGGAACGCCACCTCTGGCTAAACCTGGCCGATATGCGCGACGTTGACAAAGTTCGCTTTCTTGACTCGCCCATATCCCAGGCTGGCCTGTTCGGCGACATCGTCGGTGAATTCACCCAGGAATTCAAGGCGGTGAAAGAGCAGTCGGATGCGATGGGCAATGTCATCTATCGGCGTGGCCGTAAGCCCGCTCCGCCCGCCGAGCCATCCACCTGCGCTGTTCCTCGCCGAGGGCGCCCGCCAACGAGTGCTGCCCCGCCCCCGCCTGCGCCTCCGGCCAAGCGGGCGCGGCGTTCACCTCGAAAGCAGGCAGCCCCTCCTGCCCAGGGCGCCGTTAAGTCCGGTAAACGGACCACGAAGCGTCCCTGAGACAGGCCATCCGGAGAAGAGGAAACTTGCTCTTTCCCCGCTGGAGGGCGGGGCCCCGATAACAACGGTACTTTTCAGTGCCACCAAAACATCAGTAAAAGAGCACTTTTTCCCTTCCCCGGATGTGACTGCACGAGTTCTGCCAGTCCGGGACGCGCTGCCTTCCGGCTCGCAGACTCTACGTGCTTCGCCAGTGGCTCACGAGCGCTGGGGGGACGGTCTCCCTTCCCTCAGCCCTCCAGCCCCCTCTCCGGAGTCAGGGTGCGGAGCCAGAGCGAATCGCTCTCCTCCAGCTTTTCCGCGGGACCCTCGTGCTTCCCGGATCAGCACACCCACTCCGCGCTGCCCCACCGCTGGTACGTCAGCGATTGTAGCGATGACTCCATTAGCGAGGGCTCTGCCTGCCTGGTTAGCGCGGGCCAGCCCCTCGCGGTGGCTCATACGCACAATCAGACTCGGTTACGCGATTCAGTTCGCGAAACGGCCCCCCAAGTTTACGGGCGTGTATTTCTCCAGGGTCAACCCCCTGTCCGCCCCTGTCTTGCGAGAGGAGATTGCTGCCCTCCTGGCGAAGGGTGCAATCGAGCCGGTTCCTCCAGCCGAGATGGAGAGTGGGTTTTACAGCCCATACTTCATCGTACCCAAAAAGAGCGGTGGGTCACGGCCAATCCTAGATCTGCGCGTTTTGAACCGCTGTCTGCACAAGCTGCCGTTCAGAATGCTCACGCAGAGGCGCATTCTCCAATGCGTTCGTCCTCGGGATTGGTTTGCAGCCATAGACCTGAAGGACGCGTATTTCCATGTCTCCATTCTTCCACGCCACCGCCAATTTCTGCGGTTTGCGTTCGAGGGTCGAGCGTGGCAGTACAAGGTCCTCCCCTTCGGGCTCTCTCTGTCTCCGCGGGTCTTCACCAAACTCGCGGAGGGTGCCCTAGCGCCCCTTCGGCTCGCGGGCATTCGCATACTCGGTTATCTCGACGACTGGCTGATTTAGCCCACTCGCGGGAGCAATTGATTATGCACAGGGACGAGGTGCTTCGGCATCTCCGCCTACTGGGGCTTCAGGTCAACCGAGAAAAGAGCAACTCGCCCCCGTGCAGAGGATTTCTTTTCTCGGGATGGAGCTGGACTCGATCACCATGGTAGCGCACCTCTCCGAGGAACGCGCTCGCCTGTTGCTGAACTGTCTGAGGGAGCTCGACAGCAAACTAGTGGTCCCACTGAAGTTCTTTCAGAGGCTCCTGGGGCATATGGCATCCGCAGCCGCCGTCACGCCGCTCGGGTTGCTCCATATGAGACCACTTCAGCACTGGCTTCACGATCGGGTCCCCAGACGCGCATGGCACGCGGGCACACACCGGGTCTCGGTTACTGCGCTGTGTCGCCGCGCCCTCAGCCCTTGGAACGACCCCTCGTTCCTACAGGCCGGTGTGCCTCTAGGACAGGCGTCCAGCCATGTTGTTGTTTCAACAGACGCTTCCAACACGGGTTGGGGGGCCGTGTGTCGCGGGCATGCGGCTGCGGGCCTCTGGAAGGGTGCCCAGCTGCATTGGCATATCAATCGCCTAGAGCTGTTGGCAGTGTTCCTCGCTCTCCACCGCTTTTTACCGGTGCTGGAGCGGCAACACGTGCTGGTCAGGACGGACAGTACGGCGGCGGCGGCGTATATCAACCGCATGGGGGGTATGCGCTCTCGCCGCATGTCTCAGCTCGCCCGCCGTCTGCTCCTCTGGAGTCACCCGCGGCTGAAATCGCTGCGCGCCATTCACGTCCCAGGCACGCTCAATCGTGCAGCCGATGCGCTCTCACGACAGCTGTTACGCCCTGGAGAATGGAGACTCCACCCCGAGTCTGTTCAGCTGATATGGGCGCGATTCGGGGAGGCCCAGATCGATCTGTTTGCTTCCCCCGAGAACGCTCACTGCCAGTTGTTTTTTTCCCTGACCGAGGGCTCTCTCGGCACGGATGCACTGGCCCACAGCTGGCCTCGGGGCATGCGCAAGTATGCGTTTCCCCCAGTGAGCCTGCTCGCGCAGTTTCTGTGCAAGGTCAGGGAGGACGAGGAACAGGTTCTGCTAGTTGCGCCCCTTTGGCCCAACTGGACCTGGATATCAGAGCTCTCACTCCTCGCGACGGCCCTCCCCTGGCGGATCCCTTTGAGAGAGGACCTACTCTCTCAGGGACAGGGCACCATCTGGCACCCTCGCCCCGATCTTTGGAACCTCCACGTGTGGTCCCTAGACGCGAGGAAGACTTAGGTAACCTACCGACTGCGGTGGTTAATACCATCACTCAGGCTAGAGCCCCATCCACGAGGCGCGCCTACGCCCTGAAGTGGAGTCTATTCACTGAATGGTGCGTCTCTCGCAGAGAAGACCCCCGAAATTGCCAGATTAGTGTTGTGCTCTCTTTCCTTCAAGAGAAGTTGGACAGCAGGCTGTCGCCCTCCACTCTCAAGGTTTACGTGGCCGCCATCTCCGCTTATCATAGCGCGGTAGCTGGCGGCACCGTGGGAAAGCATAACCTGGTCATCCAGTTCCTTAGGGGTGCTAGGCGAATTAATCCATCTCGCCCCCCTCTCATGCCCTCTTGGGATCTCGCCCTCGTTCTCACGAGTCTGCGATCCGATCCCTTTGAGCCACTCGAATCAGTATCTCTAAGATTTCTGTCCCTGAAGACAGCTCTGCTGGTTGCGTTGGCCTCCATCAAGAGGGTCGGGGACCTGGAGGCATTTTCGGTCAGTGACTCGTGCCTGGAATTCGGGCCGGATTACTCTCACGTTATCCTGAGACCCCGCCCCGGTTATGTGCCCAAGGTTCCTACCACCCCCTTTAGAGATCAGGTAGTGAACCTGCAAGCGCTGCCCCCGGAGGAGGCAGACCCAGCCCTTTCTTTACTTTGTCCAGTTCGCGCTCTGCGCATTTATGTGGACCGTACTCAGAATTTTAGATCATCTGAGCAGCTCTTTGTCTGTTATGGCGGTCGGCAGCAGGGAAGTGCCGTATCGAAACAAAGATTATCCCACTGGATTGTGGATGCCATTTCACTCGCTTATTCGAGTCGAGGTCAGCCGTGTCCCCCGGGAGTACGTGCACACTCCACTCGGAGCGTTGCATCCTCTTGGGCGCGTGCACGCGGCGCCTCTCTAACAGACATCTGTAGAGCTGCGGGCTGGGCGACACCCAACACATTTGCAAGGTTTTACAATCTGCGAGTGGAGCCGGTTTCCTCAAGGGTATTAGGTAACCCTTTGGTGATTGAGGAGACAACTCGGTAGGGTGTTGAAACACGCTTGCTGCGCCATTCTCCCTAACACGGAGGTACGTGCGCCTTTTTTATCTGTCAGTAAAGTTCCCCGTCAGGTGAGCCCTGCAGATTCCTCCGTGGCCCCCAGCACTGACTCAGCGGAGGAGTCACTTGCTGGCCCACTACGTTGTAGGTCTGCCCGCTGGTCAGCCCGCGTTTTGGGTATAGGTGCCTGCTATGCGTGATCCCCACTAGGCGATCCCATATGCTTATTCCGCCACGGTTAAGTCCCCCCCCTGGGCGGACCCGTGTCTTCCCTCTCCGCTAACCACTCTTTGCTATGCGTACTCCCCCTTTTTAGGGCTAGTCCATAGGTAAATTCTGCCATCTATCCCCCCCTTGGGTAACGGATGGCCTCCGCAGCGTCCTCCCTATCGGGATTGCACGCTTCCCAACGTACTGTCGTATTTCCTAGAATTATCTAGATGCTCACGACTTCCCAAAAAATATATCTAAATCCGTAAAACTTCTGTTGAAGTAGGATAAATTAGGGCCAGGGACACGTTGGAGGACCGCGCCCCCCATGATGTGGGTGCGTCACGCTTGCTTGACTATCTCCTCATCGGGGGTGTTGGTAAGGTGCAGTCATTATGGCGCTTTCCATATTCTCCCATTCATGGCACTGAAGTTCCCCAACCGAAGGGGAACGTTCGAGGTTACAGAAGTAACCCTTCGTTCCCCGAGGAGGGGAACGGAAGTGCCATATTCCGTCGCCATAATGACTGTCCCTTAGCTGTTTGAAAGTCTCTTCAGCTTAAAAGGATGGCGTCTGCTGGCTCAGGTGTGCTTATATGCTGAGATAATTGCAGATGTCGCACACCTGCGCAAGCTTACGCTGCCAATTAATTTCATTCATTGGCCCGTTCAATACTCTCCAGATAAGCGGCTTCTGATCCGAATCCTCCCATTCATGGCACTTCCGTTCCCCTCCTCGGGGAACGAAGGGTTACTTCTGTAACCTCGAACGTTATTTATAGTGAGTTAAAAATCATTGGATTGGTGAATCATATTAGCTAATGCAGGACCAGCTGTGGACAATCATAGCATGTCATCCTCTCAAAAGTAGTTTATAAATAAACTTCATGTCATTGAACAGCCAAACTATATGAACAAGCTGCCGTTTTGAATATACCTGTGTTTCTGTGGACAAGGCCTCAATTTTGAGGACTCTGCTCTCCATTGTGAAGCTTCATGTGAGTACTGAGGCTTCTTTTACAATTAAAACCCTTTCCACACTCACTGCATCTAAAACGCTCTCCTGAGTGAATCTTCATATGGTTCTTAATGGAGTCTTTGTGTGTGAGACTCTTTCCACACTGATCACATGTGAACACTATGGTTCCAGTGTGACGATTCGTGTGATTCATGAGGCTAGCTTTGGCTCTGAATCTCTTTCCACACTGAGCACATGCAAACGGCTTCTCTCCAGTGTGAGTTCTCATATGGTTATTGAGTGTGCTTTTATATGGGAAACGTTTACCACACTCGGTGCATGTGTAAGGTTTCTCTCCAGTGTGAGTTCTCTTATGGTTATCGAGTGTGTTTTTATGTGTGAAACTTTTACCACACTCTGTGCATCTGTAAGGTTTCTCTCCAGTGTGAATTCTCCTGTGGTTATTGAATGTGCTTTTATGTGTGAAGCTTTTACCACACTCTGTGCATCTGTAAGGTTTCTCTCCAGTGTGAATCCTCATGTGGCTATTGAATGTGGTTTTATATGGGAAACTTTGACCACATTCTGTGCATGTGTAAGGTTTCTCTCCAGCGTGAATCCTCATGTGGATGTTAAGGTTGTGTTTTTTAGCAAAACCTTTCCCACACTGTCTGCAAGTAAAAATTCTTCCTTCATTGTGAGTTCTCATGTGAACTTCAAGGTTGCTATTTTGCGTAAAACTCTTTCCACACTGTTGGCATTTGTACGGCCTCTCTCCAATGTGAATTCTCATGTGGGCTTTAAAGCCATCAATTTTAGGAAAACTCTTTCCACACTGTTTGCAGGTGTAAAGTTTCTCCCTATTGTGAACATCAAGCTTTGGCTTTTGACTGAAACTCTTTCTACACTGGTTACTGCTAAAATTACACAAAGATTTGGATTTCCGAGGTCTTCCGTGTGATGAAGTCTTTTTAGTCAGTGTGGGTTTTTCATCAGTTAATATGTCTTGATGTTTGTCTTCCATTTCATTCCATTGATGGGTCTCTTCTTTCAGCACCATCAGGTCTTTAAAAAAAAACAAATGAACTTTTAGAATGAAGCCACAAAGCGACAAGCATGAAATGGATGTTTCACCCACAAATAAAAATGACCTTACCATTTACTCTCTGTCATGTGGTTTTAAACATTTCCTTTCTTCTGGAACACAAAGAAAGCCAGCATTTTTTCCATAAGATCTTCTTTTGTGTTTAACAGGACCAAGAAACTCGTAAAGATTTAAAACCACATGAGGGACATTAAATAGTAAGGCTATTTTGATTTCTGCGTCAACAATCCCTTTAAAGGATTCCTATTATAAAACCTTTTTTACAAGATGTAAAATAAGTCTTCCCAAAATGTGTCTGAGGTTTTAGCTCAAAATCAGATCATATACCTTACAGAAGATTTAATTTTGGGGGTCAGGAAAACCAAGCTGTTTTTGTGCCTGTGGCTTTAAATGTAAATGATCAAATGCACTCACTTTGGATTACTCATGCTGTGTGTTGTGCATTTTCCACTGGATTTAAACATTTGTAACTTGCTTGGAAGACCCGATTGAGACAATTCCTGCATGTTCATGGCAAGTACGCATAAATTACGCTTATTTTTGTGAGTTTGCATTCTTGTATATAACTTATATAACAAATGTTTCCCAGTACTGGGTTGCCGCTGGAGGGGCATCCACTGTTTAAAATAAATGCTGGATAAGTTGGTTGTTCATTCCGCTGTGGTGACCCCTAACGAATAAAGGGACTAAGCCGAAGGAAAATTAATGAATGAACATATGCAAATGATTAATGTCATGTTTGCTGTAAACTGGAGTGATGAGGAGATGGCAAGATGACATACTTTGCAACTTGTTTTCATTCATTTCAAGTGCTTACACTTCATGATCCTAGAGCCTGAGGCTCTCTCCCATTTGAAAGGCGAAAGGGAAGTTTGAGCTCGGGTAGATCTTGAGAACTCGTCTGCTGTAGTAGCTAATAAACAGAAAGTGATTGCTTTTAAGAGATAACTACTTACTAAGAGCATGTCTATGGTGCCGATTTGGATTAGTCAATTAACTTAAGTTGCATGTTTTTTGACAGTGGAAGGAAACCGGGGAACCTGGAAGAAACCCACGTGAGCACCGGGAGAACATGTAAACTCTGCACAGAAACATCAGCTGGCTTGGTAACGACTAGTAACCTTCTTGCTATGAGGCAACAGTGCTAACCTCTGGGCTTTTGTGCCACCGACCTAGAAAAGGAGAAGGAGTAGGGGTGGAAGGGGGGATTTTTCTAAACGAAGATGGCTGTGATATGGAATTTAGGGTATTTATAGTGGTTTAGGAATCGTCTGATTGGTGAATCCTAAATTAAATAATGCGAGATCAACCGCAAGCAATCATAAGCACGTGCAATAAGTTTATAAACAAACTTCACTTGTACTTGTCTTTGTTTTCTTGGCTTTGTGCAAGTTCCTGATACTTAGTTGAAGACCTACGTTATTACATTTTATATACCCGACAAGATGCAGAAATGGCATCTAAAAAGGTGACCTTATGTTTGTCCAATCAGGGACAGTGACAACGGAAATATACAAATAATAATTTTAACCCGGGGATTTGCGAATATGAAACGTCTGGTAATTAACACCCAGGTATAGCATGAGCAGTGTGGATGGTGACTACAAACAACCCAGGATTGATTAACTAGGGTTAGAATGACCCAGGGTTAACAATTTCAAGTAAGAAAATGCCTAAGAATACTCAGCATCAGCTCTCAGGATAACAGGAGTACATGGACAAACAGTGACATACAAAAATTGTCATTCGTAGCGGTGACCTGGGGTCTGTTCTTCGTACCGCACTTAAATAATCTTAGATAATTTGGCAGATCCTGGATCTTTTAATCTTGATAACTGATCTCTGGCTAATTTGGTTCTGTAAACAAGTTTGTGAATCAGGTTAAAATGTCTGTATGAACTGATCTGAGATTGCTGCGTGTGTTGTGAAGGACTGATCTATCGATCCTCAAAATCATGATCAGCAAAGTAACGATTGGCTGATGGCACAGCAGCGTAATGACATCATCTGATTAATATTCAATTATCCAAGTGAGCCAAATTACATAAAATTAGCAGTAAATGGTTTGTTAAACATGACACGTAATAACTTTACACATTTGTTGTAAGCTGCAGGCTTTTATGAGTCAAGAGTATTCATCATGTATTTCAATGCATATCAATGTATTTAGGTCTACATTTAGAGAAAATATTATTAATTATAGTAGCCTATGCCTACTTATTTTTTTTAATCAGCGCAAAGAATAACTGTATAAATTAATTTTGTATGAAAAAAAGCATTTTCATATCGGTAAGGGTGTCAATCACCGGCATATTAGTGGTCAAAACACGTGCATGACTGCATAAATTATTTCCCCTTTTTAAAAAAAAGTCAAACATTGTACATGTACACGTTTGTATCTACAAAGATTATATTTAAAAAAAATCTATTTGAACCCTTAGGTGGCAGTCTTTCTACTTTAATTTTGGAGAGCAGATTGCATAAGTTTTATTAGTATATATTTTTTCTGATCCCAAGTAGGTTTAAGCTACCAGAACTGTTGCCATGACAAGTCTCAGATGAGTTTTAAAGATTGAAACAATCATTGATAACCAAAACCAAAGCCAAAAATAACCAAATCCAGCTAATTGAGTAATCCACGTACTAAGAACGGACCCCAGATCTCATGCTATTGTTTTAGAACTTTCAATTCAGTTGCCTTTTGGAGAATTGACCATGAGTAATAAATAGCAGAAAACGACCACACTACTCTACAAACTAGTGTGTTCATGACTATACATACAAAGAAAAATAATAAAATTAGAAAATGACCCTTTATAAGACCCTTTATAATGGCCTTTATAAGATTTTGACAATATGATAACCTTGTCACGGTTTATATCACGATATAAAAAATATCACGGTTTCATTGTATTTTGATTACTGCTCTAAAATATATTCCTTAAAATCTCTGGATAAAAAAACAAACACATTTTTTCCCTTTGAAAACAATATATTTTCTTTTGAGAAACTTTGAAAGTATTTTGGAGCAGTAAACATGTCAGGCTGAATAATTCAAATGAATTATTGACTTCTGCTGTGTTCTTTTGTTTCATAAACACAGATTTCTTTACGATTTAAAATTTCATCTTTGGAGATCTTTTCTGCTGGAGATACTGTTGTCCTAAAAAACGTATAACAGAACATAAAAATCCTTACATATACAGTAGGGACTGTACAGCAGAAAATATTGGCAGTTTGCAAACCTTGCAAACGGTTATCATCCCATGTCTAAGCAGCATAAAGGCTCCTACACACCAGGACGCTTTTACGAGATGTTTTTCCGCATTCAAACCCAAGCTATTTTCACTAGCATCAAGCAGAAGAGTATGCAATATCACTCATTGACGTTAGATGGCGCTACACAACTTTAAGCTTCCGACACCCGCTTGAAACACAGAAGAAGAAGAAGAGAGAAAGTTCACACGATTGTTGTTAAAGTTACTGGTGACTCAAACAAGCATGGATGGTTCAAGTAGCAGCTCCACCTCTAGGGATGAAGAAATGATTATTGTTCACAGAGCAATAAGAAGCTCCACGTTGATATCGCCTCTTGGCATCTTCTTTAATGTGTGCTCGCATTGACAGTTTAGAGCACCTCCATGTGCTGTTTACTGTAACTTCAGCAGCTCCGTGCATTTGAACAAAAGTGCCAACCTGATTAGTGAAGAAGGTTTTAACGCGGCGCATCAAATAAAATAAAAAAACAAGCATGAGGCATTTCTTTAAAAATTACGGTTTTACGCCTGGCGTTTTGTGCGTAGTGTGCACGGTCAAATTGACGCCCTTTCTATAGTCACAAGGCCTTATATGTAGACAAACGCGAGCAAAAAAACGTCTCGTGTGCACGGGACTTTACACTATTTTTAGGATCTAAAAATTCATTTTCTAAAAAAAGTCTCTAGCAAAAAGATTCCAATGGCAGCGCCTGCTGGTACGTGAAGAATATGATCAATACTGACAAACTTTACACTTAAATGTTTGCATATCATCAGCATGCTGTAATCCATTTCTTAAGCAGCAAAATACATTTTTAAACTAGTTTGTTGGCCAGTTGTAGTCAGTGCGCGTATTGAGTGCAGAACGGTATTGTTCCACTATAATTTGTTTGTTTTGCCTCACTTCGTCCCACAGCAACATCATCAAGTTTAGAAAACTGTACAATGTTTTATAATAATTCATTTTTTTTGTGTCCATTGTATCCAGCATATTTAAAATTAGGACATCCACGTTTTCTGACATACTTTAAACCAGGGTTAATTTTTTTTACTTATAAAGGGCTAAAAGGCTAAGGAATTTTTAAAATACCCCAGATGGAAAAGAGTTTTATTTGCCCTATATATAATTATATAAAAATGTATATAATTACATTTAATAATAAAATAATAAAAAGAACAAATGTTTTAAAAACTATAAAAAACTAAATTTATGCACAACAATCTGTACAGGTCGTTGTCCTCAGCAGTAAATACATGGAGCACGTTTAAACAAATGTTGCTATAAGTAATTAAACCATTATGATAAAGAGTGAAAATGACCTTTCTGAATGAAAAGTTTTGTTCAAATGAATTTTTGGTGATTGTATGAGTTTTAATCAGATTGGGTAGCAGAACATGCACAAAGGAAAATGAAGACTTATTTAAAAAGATTTAAGACCTACAACACAATATTTCAGTAAATTTAAGACTTTTAAGGCCTAAAATTTAGATTTGGGAATCTAAGATATTTTAAGACCCCACAGAAATCCTGTTTAAAGGCAATAGCCCTGGCAATTAGTTATTATAATAATGATTTAATTCTAACTCAGATACTATCTGTGAGAACTAGAAACAACTACTAGAAACAAAATTAGACCCATAAAGAAGTTGATAAAAATAAGGGAATTGTGATCAATGAGACATATGCAAATTAAAAGTACTAAGCCAACACTATCACTGTAATAGCAGATATCTTCTATGAAAATACTGTAGATCAAACATCGTCAGCTCAGTTAATCTTTTTTAATATTGTTTTTGTTTATTTTATATAGTGCCAGAGCTCAAAGACGCTTTACAAACAGTAGAAGAACAGGAAAAGTAATAACCTTAAGAAGGTTGAGAAAATGGGAGACTAATAACACATAAAATAATGACAAAAGACCTGAGAACACGTAACAAAAGAAACTCATTCCTGTCTTTCAGTGAGTGCTTATGTGCATTTAGGAGAACTAGGCAGCACACTCAGGGCTGCAAGATGGATTTAATTTAGTATTCTTATTATTAAAATATATCTGAATGAGGATCAAATGACTGAGTTGGTCTTTGAGAATGAAAACCAACCTGTTTGTTCCTGCAGATCTTCCTGTTTCACTGTAAATGTTTCTTCAATCTTCACATCTTCACTCTCCTCTTTAATAAACGCCATCTTTATAACAGTGTGGAGATCAGTCACTTCAGCAGGAGTTTTCCTCTGTGTTTGGACACTTTATCCTGTTTAAAATGAACAAAACAATAAAAATGTCCTGTTTAAAATAAATAAAACAATGAACAGAAACAAAATGACTTCTCTTCAACACTTGCTTCAACAGTTTGTTTATATGAAAGTCACTAACAAAAAGAAATCAGCTAAGACGGAGCAAGAAACAATAGCTACGAATGAGCTGATTAAAACTAGTAACGCAACTCCATTTCTTATATAAAGTCATGTATACTTCAAAAAGAATGACATTATGCTATTCAATAAATTAAACCTTCACTAAAACATTTAATACACACTTTACTGTTGCTTTATTCAAACTTTAACAAATGATGTTAATTAATTTGATTTTTTTTGGTCAGCTTACAGAAACATTGTAGCACTTATTTGTTCGAGAAAAGAATTTACTCTCGGGGACAAATAAAGTTTATCCTATCTTATTCAAACAATAGACCTTACTTTGAGTAAAATTGAACTTTGTTGTATAAAGGGTTAAAATAACATTGTCAACAGCAGGTACATCTAGCATTAAATGACCAACCTGAAGTTTTAATCAGTTGGTTTACATCAGCGTAAAGGCTTTAAAACAAACCTTTTTCCAGTTGAATCATAACGCGGGAGTGGTGCAGTCTTATGACATCACACCACCATGCCACAATAAAAGTATTTTTTTTGTTATTTAGCTTTTTTTCCCTACTTACTCTTAGTCATGACTTATTAATACATTTCTCTCTCATTTTCTACTTTCTACTTTATCTGCTTTCTGTTTTGTATTTGTAAGACAGTCATTATGTTAATTGAAAAAAAGCTTTTACCCCCCACTAGATCTTTGCCTTCAGGTAGGTTGGAAAGAGGTTGCATTTTCTTTAAACGATTGCATTTCTTTATCCATAGCTTTAACTCATTCACTTGTATTCACTGATGTTACCACCTCTTTGTATGTTTGAATGGGCAAACATCAAATTCTTCAAAACTGCCTGCCAGGTTCCAACCTATATATGTTATAGGTTGAAACTTATTTGGGCTACAGTCCATTTGCCAGGATATTTATAACCAAATAAACAAACAAAAAAAAACAAAATAGTTGTAAAGAAGCTTTTAGAAATGACCGAAAAACTTAATACAACGTTGAACAATGCATCCACGCATGTTTAGACTTTACATTTTTATAATGTTAGCATTCAGATATTATTAGAGTGTAAATTCAGAATGTGCAACTTACCTTTTCAGTCTTCAATGAAGAAGTGGGATGAGAAATGGCCTCAGTGGGCTTTTCTTTGTAGGTTGTTGTTGGTAATGATCCCAATGTAGGAATCAACAATCGTAGTTTGTCCTCCAAAGTTGTTCTCTTTACTTTGCAAAATAAGCCAATGACGTTTCTGTTAGGAACCCAGAATATATAGATACAACCCTGCTGAGCTACAGGATCTGGAATGTGATTGGATAAGACACAATTGGCCCCCATTAATGCTGCAAAGACGCAAATAAGCAGTGGGGAGCAGTGAAGACTCAAGACACATACAGTGGGGGATGGGAAGTCCAGCAGCTTTATAAACCAGTTTTACAGAGAAATAATGATGTATTGGGAAAATGAGTTGACTTTAGCCATCTTCATTTGATTTGTTGCTGTTGTTTTATAGTACTATTGATGGAAGCTTGTTTTTTATTTTGGCTGCTGCATTTTGTAGTTAATATTGACACACTTATGTTAAGGTATTTTGATTTGAAAGACATTTTAATTTATTTTTTCCCAAGCCTGGTTGCAAAGTAATGCATGAGTCATGTGTTGTTTTTGTAGAAGCTTTTCATAGTTGATGGCTGAAGTCTTTGTGTAAAGATGCAAATGAGCATTGAAGACTCAAGCCACACTAGCTATGTTTCCATCAAAAAATGTGAATAAACTTTATGCGCAAAACTGGATTATCGCATAAAAGTTGTGCAAACGAAGCATTGTTTCCATCCAACGAGTCAAAGCAAACAAAATTGTCACTTCCTGATTACTGGCGCCAAATATCAACAGTAAAAACTGCATTTGCTGCAGTAGGAGAAGCTGCATCAATCTTTTCTAAATGAATGCGCCTCAGAAGACAATCCTGACAAGCAGTGAGCACGCAGTGGCGTTTGAAGATGTCAGACGCGGAGCACAGGCGCTCTTGATTCTGGAGATCATTAATAATATAATAACATTAATAGTGAAATGGTAAGGCGTTTTATAATGACCAAAACAACATTTCAGATGTTTTATAATGTGCTCAGCCTGACGTTTTATCCATTCACACACATTTTAAGCATCACATGATCTCTTTTAACAAAATCACATGACCTTTTTTAATGCGCATGATGGAGTTTGTGCGGTAAAAGTGTTTCCATCGCAGTTTATGCGCATCTTTTCTTGTCGAATAAAAAGTTTATCCTACCCAGTTAGGCGCATAAGTTTTTTATGCGCATTTTCAAAATTTATGCGCATCATGGCGTTTCCATCAACTGGTTTTTTTATGCACATTTGCAAAATGCGCATAAAATAGGTGGATGGAAACAAAACTACTGATGTTTCAATACACACAACTACATTCACTTATATAATAGTAATATAAGTCTTATACTATTATACAGTGATGTATTATCATTCGTTGAAAGAAACAATTTCCGAACTTCACATTGACGTTTTATTTATCAAGTTGAATCAATACATTGACATGAGCTAACTATTAGCATTTTTTTTGTCATTTATCTATCACTGAGCTTGTTCTTTATGTGAGTTTAGAGTCCTTTATTTCTCTTAAAGCACATGCAGCTCATTACTGGTTTCTGTAAGACAGTAAACACACTCTTAACAGCTCAATTATTTCTTTCCAAAAGTGAAAAGAAGAGGTCATAATTGTAAGGATGAGATTTGGACTCAGATATTAATATGAAGTAATGTGTTGTAGATCATCATGAACTGGATTTAAAAAGTTTCTCAAAATTGTCTTAAAATGTTTAGATTAAATTTTTTTGATCAACTTTAAAATACTGAAGTGTGTTTGTGTGTGTGTGAGAGAGAAATCTAATCTATTTTTTAAATATTTGTATTAATCTTTTTATTTTTATTAATCTATTTTTAATTTTAATCATCTATTTGTATTTTATTTATTTCTGTGTTTTCTCTGTATTATATTTTATATCCATATTTGTTTGCACTACTGCCCTTTTTGCTCTGTTTTGTTTGTACGCAGTGAGGTTGCACTGCTTTAGCAATACAAATGTACAGTTATTTGTCATGCCAATAA
This sequence comes from Danio rerio, assembly GCF_052040795.2. Classification (NCBI taxonomy): domain Eukaryota; kingdom Metazoa; phylum Chordata; class Actinopteri; order Cypriniformes; family Danionidae; genus Danio; species Danio rerio. The sequence continues at coordinate 77,916,917 of NC_141024.2, read as the reverse complement.
AGCACCTAAAATGTGAAATGTGTGAGAGGGAGCGCGCGCAGTAATAGTGTAAAGTAAAAAACATGGGAGAAATGTATCAATAAGTCATGACTGCAACAGTAAGTGGCAAAAAAGTTAAATAAAATAATGACTTTTATTTTGGCGTGGCGTGTGACGTCATCAGGCGGCGCCGATTCAGCGCTGTGATTCAACTGGAGAAAGGTTTGTTTGAAAACGTTTACACAGATATAAACCGATTTAATTAAAGTTTCAGTTTTTTTCACCCGATGCTAAATTATGTACCTGCTGTTGACAATAATATTTAAACCCTTTTTACAGCGTAGTACTATTTTATTCTCAGTAGCCGAGGGCTATTGTTTGAAACAGAAAAGGGTGTAATAAGTGTTTTAAAGCAGGGTTTCCAAAACTTTTCTAATAGAGGTAAAGTTGGTTTTATATTCACACATTCGTTCATTTAGAAGTCTCTATATTGTTTACCATGTTACGTTGAATATTTGATCGGAATTAGCATGTAAGTGTGACTTGAAAACAACATTAACACTGTTTATTTAAATGTGAACAATGTTGTACTTTGATAGTCATTTGCTGCTAATATGATTTCGCTATTTAGAGCTTGCAAAGAATACTTTAATGAAATTATATTATTAAGGGGAAAGTCAGAATGTGAATATAAAACCAATTTAACCTCTATTTTTATAGAAATGTTTTACCTGATTTATTTTTGATAATAAAAAGAAACTGTTGAAGAGAAGTAATTTTGTTTCTGTTCATTGTTTTATTTATTTTAAACAGGACATTTTTATTGTTTTATTCATTTTAAACAGGACAAAGTGTCAAAACGTGGAGAAAAACTCCTGCTGAAGCGACTGATCTCCACACTGTTATAAAGATGGCATTTATTAAAGAGGAGAGTGAAGATGTGAAGATTGAAGAAACATTCACAGTCAAACAGGAAGATCAGCAGGAACAAACAGGTTGGTTTTCATTCTCAAACACCAACTCAGTCATTTGATATATTTTCATTCAGATATATTTTATTAATAATAATACTAAATCCATCTTGCAGCCCTGAGTGTGCTGCCTAGTTCTCCTAAATGCACATAAGCACTCATTGAAAGACAGGAATGAGTTTCTTTCTTGTTACTTGTCCCCAGGTCTTTTGTCATTATTTTATGTGTTATTAGTCTCCCATTTTCTCTACCTTCTTAACGTTATTGCTTTTCTTGTTCTTTTGCTGTTTGTAAAGTGTCCTTGGTGCTTTATAAAATAAATAAAAACAATAAATTAATAAAAGGTTTAACTAAGCTGGTGATATTTGACCTACAGTATTCTCATAAAAGACTTAACATTTTAGGCCTTAAAAAGTCTTAAATTTACTGAAATATTGTGCTGTATTGTGTCTTTATTTTTCTTTGTTCATGTTTTTCTACCCAATCTGGCCAAAACCAATTCAATCACCAACAATTCAACTTAATAAAACTTTCAACTTCTTATTCAAAAGGGTCTTTTTAACTTTATTTATCATAATGGTTTAATTATTTTCCTCACAATAACATTTGTTTAAACGTGCTCCATGTATTTACTGCTGTGGATATCAACCTGGACAGATTGTTGTGCATAGATTTAGTTTGTTATAGTTTTTAAAACTTTAAAAACATTTGTTCATTTTTTAGTTTTAAAAATAAATTTTATTTTGATGGGGCAAATAAAAATCTTTTCCATCTGGACCATTTGAAAAGTTCTTTAGCCTTTAGCCCTTTATGAGTCTAAAATTTCATTCATAATGGTCTTAAAAATATCATAAAGTCTTATATTTAACTTTGTAAAGCCTGCAGAAACTCTGGTTTACAGTATGTCAAAAAATGTGGATGCCCCCAATATTGAGCATGCTGAAAGGACACAAAAATAATTAATTTTTAGAAAATATTTTACAGTCGCAGAATATAGACCATATTCTTCATGCACCAACAGGCGGCGCCATTGGAATCGTTTTGCTTGAGACTTTTTTAAAGAATTAATTTTTAGATCCTAAATATCAGTGTTATGCTGCTGAGGCATGGGGCAATAACTATTTTTAAGGTTTACCGCAGTTTAAAAAAGTCAAGGTTTTAAAACATTTCCTGCTGCACCGTTCCTACAGTATATGTAAGTTTTTTTTAATGTTTTGTTTTTTAGGACAACACTATCTCCTGCAGTAAAGACCAAAGAGGCTGTTTTAAATCGTAAAGAAATCTGTGATTCATTTCAATTATTTAGCCTGACATGTTTACTGCTCAAAAATATTTTAAAAGTGTCTCAGAAGAAAATATATTCAAGGTTATCATACTGTCAGAATCTTATACTAGCCCATGCCTAATGCTGCTTGATGTTGCAAAGCCATATTTTCTCATTTAATTATTTTTATTTGTATGTATAGTCATGAACACACCTGTTTGTAGAGCAAGTAGCGTGACTGTTTTCTGCAGTTTATTATTTCTGGTCAAAATAATACCAAAATCCACATCGTAAAAAAAAAAATAGAAAAAGAATAATAATTATAATTAAAAAGCAAATCAAAAAGAGTATAGGCTACATTAATATTTGCAAAGGAAAAGAGTTGTTTGAGTATATTTAAAGTTGTGGTTGCTTTTTATCTTAAACATCCTTTAAGGGTTCTTTCTGACTATTTTTGTGTATGTAATTTCCTAATTAAGTTAAAAGATTTAACATAAAATAGTTCTATTTTTTTATATTGTCTATTTATATAAACTAATATTTTGTATAACACATTTTCATTATTTAACAGATTTAATACTTCTATAAATCAAATTCTTTCTTTTTCATCAGCTTTAAAATAACCAGATTCCTGATACATATGTTTGTGAATTTTATTTTATTTTGTAAGTTTCCTTGAGTGCTATAGCAGCATGCAGAGTTTTTTTTTTGTGTGTGTGTGTGTGTGTGTGTGTGTGTGTGTGTGTGTGTGTGTGTGTTTAATTTAGTCCAAGGATCAAGTTTATGTAAAGATTGAGTTTATATGTCTGTGCATGTGTATGTGGGTGTATGCATGCAGTAGGTTTATATATGTGCAAGTGTCATACTTGTTTTGAACATAGTATATGTTTATATGCGAGAAATTTATATGTGTATATTCAAGTGTAGACATGCAAAACCCTACACTGCGCCTCATAGCCATCTGTGTTTGGTGTCGGGAAGGTGGATGATGAGGCGACAGGTTGACTTAAACTTTTATGAACCAATTTGATGTGTTTCCGATGCTAGTCGGCATCGCTCTCCCGCACAGTTTGCAGAGCGCCGAAACAAAAAGCTGATCGGAACTTAAAAAGCCAAACAACGTCCACATCAACTACTTTGTCTGCATTCTTACTTGTGGAAGCTTGTTTCTCTATATCTGTATTCAGGTCGCTCATTTTCTAGCTTTCTGTGACAGAGCAGCTTAACCAACTTCTGAGCGCTGTCATCACGCAAGTGACATCACGCTCATTCTGAGCACGGAAAGTCATTTAGTAACAAATGATACAAGGTAGAAAATCTTATATATATAGATATATAGATAGATAGATATAGATAGATAGATATAGATATGATAAAACATATACACAAATGTATCGAAATATCGGAAATGGGTTTAAAAAAATATCACCATAATTTAAAAATAATCTATTGTGATATATTGATATTATATTATTGTCCAGCCCTACATTAGATATAGAGAGCAAGATGAATAAAATATCACTTTTAGCAAATATAGTGAGATTAGATCCAGCGTAACTCGTAACATCTAAAAGGAAAAAAAAAAGATAAATAAACCCACTTCTCATTTACTAGTCTGTTATGAGCCATATCAAACCTCTTGAGCCTCCGATCTCCTCCTGATTTGCAGTTTCTGTTTGTTTTTTGAAAATGTAATTGTCTTCAAATCTGAAAATATATTTTATTTTATAGTGTGAGTTGTTATTCGATGTGATACGAAGCTGCAAGCATGTTCTTTTGGACAGAATTTAACTAAGGTGTAATGTTGTTCAGATACTGGAATTTCTGAATTCATTACTTTGCTATATATTGATGTTCAGTTGTTTCAAAAATGGTACAAAAAATTATTTCTAAAGTAGAAAAATGATTTCTTAAGTTTTTTTTTTTCAGTTTTCCTCAAAATAGGTTGATGTGGGCATTGTAGCACTTTAAATGCATGTAATGCCTGTTTCATTTATACTTGAGCAGAAATTCCATATATACCTCACAAAAGTAGCAGAACATTCCAGGAAATCCCTTATATGGATGAAGGCATCCAGCTATTGCCTTTGGATGAAAATAAGATCTGAATAAATATTAAAAGGCTTCAACTGATCATTTACACGACTGCGCCCATAAATGGTTTATATGTGTACTTCCAGCCATCTTAGGTATATTTATAAGAAAGTCGATTTATAATTTAATGCTAACTGACGTAGCATGTTACAGTAGAATATAGCTATAAAATAATATGCTAGATGCATGAACTCACTGTAATTTAACTATTACAGAAACGGATGAGAGATTTGTTTTTTATTTCAAAGCATTTTCCCAGATTATGTCAAAATAAGATGTTCCCAAATATCAGTCAGTTTGCTAAAACGCAGAAAGAAACCCAGAATGGATAAAAATGACCCAACAGCACACAAGGGGAAAGGTGCACATTTCAGTCTTTATGGTGTACAGGTATATCTCATGTTTGCGAGACAAATATTCAGCTGTTTGTTCAACTGTTACCTCATAACTTTTTTTTCTGATGCGTTTACTGGTCAGGCACAGAATGAACAAGTATCTCCTGTCTGCTTTACACATTTTAGAAAAACATTTTGTTGTAATTCTGAATATATATGAATAAAAATAGGACACTTACAGCTTTTAAATCTGTGTCTGATCAATATGACCAAAATGACTTTTATGAGAAACTTTGAAAACTGGACACAGTTTCAATTTACTAGAACTTCTAAGTTAAGTGGCTTCAGCACAATTTGCATTGTAAAAGCAATAGATGAAGATGATTTGAATCTGCTTAAATGTGCTCACGTTAATGGAATGAACAAAATATGATCTGATTTATTTTACATTTAATGTGCATCAAAATTACAGTGTGTGTAGCCAATGTTTCCAGTGTCTTTTCACCTTTACGCGTTTGATGAGATTTTTAAGACTTAATGAAAACTGGTGTTTTTTTATTTATTTATTCATTTCAGATCTAATTGAAGAGAATGAGGGGAGTAAAGAGGAGGAAAATCATGTCAAAATTGAGAAAAAAACTCGTTTACAGACTGATGATATTTTGAAAAAAAGAGACGAAAATCGTTTCACCTGCACTCAATGTGGAAGGAATTTGGGAAGAAAAGACAATCTTAAGATTCACATGATGATCCACACTGGAGAGAAACCATTTACATGCACTCAGTGTGGGAAGAGTTTCAACCGATCATCATCCCTTAATCACCACATGATGATCCACGCTCGAGAGAAACCATTCACCTGCACTCAGTGTGGGAAGAGTTTCAGCCACTCATTATTTCTTAAACACCACATGATGATCCGAACTGGAGAGAAACCATTCACCTGCACTCAGTGTGGGAAGAGTTTCAGCCAATCATCATCCCTTAATCGCCACATGAGGATCCACACTGGAGAGAAACCTTTCACATGCACTCGGTGTGGGAAAAGTTTCAGCCATTCATCAAACTTTAACCGACACATGAGGATCCACACTGGAGAGAAACCATTCACATGCACTCAGTGTGGGAAGAGTTTCAGCCAATCATCATCCCTTAATAAACACATGAGGATCCACACTGGAGAGAAACCTTTCACATGCACTCAGTGTGGGAAGAGTTTCAGCCAATCATCAAACCTTAATCTACACATGATGATCCACACTGGAGAGAAACCATTCACGTGCACTCAGTGTGGGAAGAGTTTCAGTTGCTCATCTTACCTTAATCACCACATGAGGATCCACACTGGAGAGAAACTATTCTCATGCACTCAGTGTGGGAAGAGTTTCAGTCGCTCATTATCTCTTAAAGAACACATGAGGATCCACACTGGAGAGAAACCCTTCACATGCACTCAGTGTGGGAAGAGTTTCAGCAAATCATCATCCCTTAATCACCACATGTGGACCCACACTGGAGAGAAACCATTCACATGCACTCAGTGTGGGAAGAGTTTCAGCGAATCATCAAACTTTAACCGACACATGAGGATCCACACTGGAGAGAAACCATTCACTTGCACCTAAGCCACAGTTACACTGGACCTTTCTCCTAATAGACTGCCATTCAAATGAACGCAAATGCGTCAGACTGTAAACGCAAGTTTGTGCGTCAAGTTTTGCAGTTCACTGCGTTGCAGAGTTCAAGCTTGATGAACTCTGACCAGCGAAATCGCATTAAGCCTAGTTCACACTACAGGACTTTAAACATCAGCAGATCGCTGTGCCGTTCACACTACATGACTTGACTTTGTGTCTTTTAATCTCTGTGGTGTTCACACTACGCAACACTCTGAATGATCCACAAGAGGGGGGTTCACACACTACATGATCTGACAACAACTCATTCCCCATCAGCTCATTCAAGCTACCAAACCACAGCCAATGAAATTTTGAGGGAGGAGTCGTCAGAAAAAGCTGAACACTATTGGCTGCTTGTGTGCTGATTACATCACTGACAGCGTTTCAAGCTTTGGAGAAAGCATTTAAAAACATAGTCAAATCAGCTGATTTATCAGCGGATTAATCACTCATCTGCAAGGTTCCAGTGGATAGATACACAGAGAGTTTTTAATTTTTGTAATTGTATAACTCTTTGAAATAAAACTAACAAATAACACCCTGCCGTTTTCTAACTATCAGTTTATTTCTTTCTGACATTGTAATTTTTTTTATTACAAAACAGTAAAGAACTGAGCATTTCTGCCTTAAATTACCATATTGGTTAAAGGGCACCTAGGTTACCCCTTTTTTCAGATTTAATATAAGTCTTTTGCGTCTCTAGAATGTGTATATAAAGTTTCAGATCAAAATACCCATCAGATTTTTCATTATACCTTTTACAAGATGCTGTTTTATACTGATTTCCAGCAGGGGGTGGTTTTGTCTTAGTTAAGGCTAACCTCAAGTACTGTGTGGATATCTGTTATGCTAATGTACAAAATAAACCTGATTTAACTTCCACAAACCGGGATTGAAGCGTCTTCTTTTATAATTGTTCTGACACGCGGCTGTGTTGATGAAGTAAAGCTGAAGTAAAACGCTGTAATTAATTACACACATACTCTGTTTTAAAACACTTTAAACATGTAAAACTTACTCTTAATCACAATTGATGATGATTGCTGATCCTAGCGAACAGAACAGACCTTTTATTCCCGGTTGCTCTGCGTATGTCTGCCTGTACTTGTTGACATATACACGTGACTACCGGAACATGTTAATGCGCGCAGCTGTCAATCAATTCGGTGGGCGGGGGGATCGCACACCTACGTAATGGTGCGATCGATTTGAAAACCGCTCCAATTGGCCGACCCTTTTTTTGTAGTTAAATTGAAAAAAAAAAAGACTGGGTGTGTTCATATCACCTCAGTATGACGGTCTATACACTATACCAACACACAGATCTGTCCAAACTAGGGATGGGAAGATTAACCGATATGTATCGATACGCGGTCATGCGCGTGCACGATGCGAGTGCATCGGTTGAGCAGCAGAGGATGAATGAAATTTTGGAAGCAAATCGAGATGCATCGGTTTTTCCGAGATACAGCTTATATTTTTAATAGAGAATGTATTTTTTATTTATTAACAAGTGTTGTCAACCTGTTTTTGGTGCATAATTTAATCGACCTACATAAAGTAAGCCTTAGCAACGGACTTGCGGATGTGTACACTTACACTACAACTCAGTGTATCAGGTGTGCGGATGAAGCTAGTGGTGCGCCCTCAGAAAGCGCGAGAAGCAAAACAAACATTTTATTCCCCACTGAGTTTTAAATCTAAAGTATGGCAACATTATGGATTTAAGGATGGACGACTTGAAAGGACAGATGCAATTTGCAAAATGTACCGCGCATCTATAAAATACGCGGGCAGTACAAGTAATCTGAAATCTCACTTGAAGCGGCGCCACGGTGTTGTTGTGAAAGCATTTTCCAGTGTTTCTGCATCCCCGGCTTTCGCACTGCTTCAACTGTAGCTACCAGCTCCAAAAGTGGTGAGAAAAGCATTGCAAGTTTTTTTTTTCCAATAACGGATGTTATTGCATTGTTCATCTGCAGGGCCGGAGCAAGCTGAACTGCCGCTCTAGGCAGAGGATGATCACGCCGCCCTCAACCCCAATGTGAAAACGAAAGTGACCGGTTATGAAAATGAAGTGACGTGTCGCGGACCTCTATTCTGCCGCCCTATGCGCGGATATAACTGAGGACGCGCGGGTGTCGCGGACCTCTATTCTGCCGCCCTATGCGCGGATATAACTGAGGACGCGCGGGTGTCGCAGACCTCTATTCTGCCGCCCTATGTGCGGATATAACTGAGGACGCGCGGGTGTTGCGGACCTCTTCTGCCGCCCTATGCGCGGATATAACTGAGGACGCGCGGGTGTCGTGGACCTCTATTCTGCCGCCCTATGCGCGGATATAACTGGGTGTTGCGGACGCCGCTAACTCTATACTGCCGCCCTAGGTGGTTTTAAACACCTCCTCCTGTTAATTTTTATTTAATTATAATAATAATAATAATAATATTAATAATAATAATGATAAAAATAATGGGTGTCACGGTGGCACAGTGGGTAGTTTGACCACCTCACAGCAAGATTGCTGGTTTGTTATATTTTTATTAGCCTGTTGTTTACAGTGACAGTGATGTTTCAAAGCAGCATAACACTGCTAGTTCACCACCTTAAGTTTTGAATATTCAGTGGCAAAATATATCTTTGTAAAACCTGTTTTCATAGTTGAAAAGTTAAATCACAATTCTTGTTGTGCAATGCTAAACCTTTATGTTGAAAGAGTGCAAATATATATATATATATATATATATATATATATATATATATATATTAATATATATTGCACTTATACATTCTGTTTATCTTGAAAATACTTAAATAATATGTGCTATAGGTTCTAAAATGGCCCTCTACTGTAAACTGACACTCTGGCTCTGAGAGAAAAGCCAGTTTGTAAAAAAAAGTCTTGGTTTTGCTTGGTTAATAAATAATAACTCATTCAATGGCACAGCATCCTCTTTCACATCATCTCATAAACTTGATCTAATTAGTTAGTGCTGAATTATCGCATTGTATCGTGATATGGGTGTGAATCGTATCGTGTTGCATCGCAATATGTCACAAATGTATCGCTAATATATCGGATCGTATTCTTTGTATCAAGATGCGTATCGGATCGGCATTATAGCTTAGATGCCCAACCCTAGTCCAAACAGCTTGAAAAGTAGATTTTTTACCATAGGTGCCCTTTAAAGAGCCTGTGTGGTGACCGCAAAGATTCAGCTCGGACGAGACGCCGTTTAAAGTTTTTTTTTTTTTTTTTTTTTTTACATATAGAATATCATTGCTTTAAATTATTGTAATGTTTTTTATATTTGTAGTTTGTATATATAACAAACGCTTAGCTTATTGTTCACAGTGATCGTTATAATAGAATAATGTGCATTGCATAGGATTATTCAGTATTTACATTCTTTAGTCGCAGCACTGTTTTTATTTATAGCATTTAGTCATTAAACAATGATATTTTGAAAAAAATTATTGTAATTTTAAAAACTTAAAACTTGCAATTCTAGCCCGTGGTTGTAATATTTCAAGCTTGTTCTCAGACAAGTCTCTGGGTCACTAATACTTTGTATTTCTGGAAAATCCGGGATGGAATTCTAGTAAAAAGTGGTACTGTAGAGGAACGGCTTCCCGGCAGTTTTACACCACCTAAAAAACTAATTTATTTTTGTTTAATTTATTTATTGACCCTGCTAATCCAGCGAGAATATTTTTTATATGGTTGCATCTGCATTTTAGTTTCTGTGATATATTCTATACAATATAGAAAGGCATATTGTATCTTTCTCAATTAATTCAATAAAGTTGTTATTTAAACAGCTTAAGCATTGAGATTTAAACCTGTATTTTGACCCTAATAGTAAATTGTTATTATGCACATCTGAAATAAAATACATTTTTACTCCAATGAAAAATACGTGTTGAAATAGAACACAAATAGACAAATGTATTTAATATTCTACAGTTTTATTTTTTTGAGTAATTGGTTTTCACTATTTTAGCCTATGATTTAAATGTTCTCTCTGTGTTTAAGTGTACTGTGTGTGTAGAAGAGTTGAATGAATTTATGCTCTTGATGAATGGGTACAGCTGTATATTTGTATAAATAAAAAAGGATGACATATTGTGGTGTGTTTTGTCATATGTATAGATTAAAAAAAATATGTATCCTTTAAAAAACTGTAATTATGTAATATGTGTTGGTTTAATGTTGAAAAGGTTGTTTAAGCATTCATTTAAACGTTAAATCATTTGGATAAATTATATGTTGAAAATCTGTGGATTCTATGATGTTTCAGTTGACCTAAAATCAACATCATTTAAACATTAGACAAACCAATTAGGTTGATTATATGTTGGAAATGTGTGGATTGTATAATGTTGTTTCGATCGACTGAAAATCAACATTGATTCAACGTTGGGTAAGTAACCAATTGTGACGATTTCAGGTTAGATTTGAATGGATTGCCTGACGTCGTTTCAACATTACCCCGATGAGCAAAACGATGTTGAATCAACGTCGGTGATCAACGTGGATTCGATATCAAAAGAAACATTGATTTTAGGTTTTGTGAAAAAATACATGTTGTACTCGGCCTAAAATGTACATTCTTAAATGTTATTAAGGGCAGAAATTCACACATAGATTAAGGTACATCTGAACAGTGATTTACAATAATAAAATCCAAATGTCAAAAAATGGGGTTTATCGCGTTTTGCAACCAACTCTTCATATACATACAGTTGAAGTCAGAATTATTAGCCCCCCTGAATTATTAGCCCCTGTTTATTATTTCTGAAAACATTTTTTTCAACACGTTTATGAAATAATATTTTACTAGATGTTATTCAAGACACTTCTGCACAGCTTACAGTGACATGTAAAGGCTTAACTAGATTAATAAAGTTAACTAGTGAGGTAAGAGTTATTTATTAAGGCTCATAATTCTGACTACAACTAACTTGAAGTTACTTTTGTATTTGCATTTTAATTTATTTTCAAAATAGGATTTTATTTGTGTATATATATATATATATATAGTCATTTTATTTATGTAATATGCTTGCTGTGTTTACAAAAGAATCCTCTGCCTTTTATACTTTAGTTTAAATTGTATTTTATATATAATTGTTTTATTTCTGTCATATGCTTGCTGTGTGTGTTTAGATGTATATTTTGTAATAAACTGCAATATATTTAAACAGTAAGGCCTTTTTCTTTATTGATTTCTTGCATCATTTCAGAGAAAACAAGTACAAACTGTAAATTCGAATTACTTTCATTTGTAAAATAGATTATAATAATTTGTTTTTTTTCTCAAGCAATGCAAAGTGCATTATTTATTGCATACTACATGCATCCATTTAAAAACCTGGTTAGTGATGGGAAGTTCGGATCATTTTACTGACTCGGATCTTTGAGTCTCGTTCATCGAGATGAATGAATATTTTTTCAAGTCATTTCGTTCATTTGGTTCAATTTGTCAAAATGTTATTAAAATTTTACGAATTGCTTCCAAACACATCTACAACTAGCCCAAAAGGTTGATTGCATAACACATAAGTGATAAATGGAATATTATAAGAAGGAGAAAATAATACTTTAACGTTTACCTGCTCTTTTGTCATTAAAGGCATTTTTGTCACTTTGCTCAGCTTACCTCTTCATGTCTTCTAATGTCAGTGGTTCGTTCATATTACACTGGCAGTCACATTTAATCTTAACCAATGTACACAGTCTCAGCCGATAGGAGCCATAATGATTAGTTCACCTATCAAGTCTTAAGTCGTTCGTTGTTTACGTGACAGAATGACATAACCTGAGGATACGAGAGATGAGCGGTTCAATTCTTTTTCCGACCCTAAATGCGTATGATTGGCCCGTGATGAAGGAGTGAATCAGACCCGATAGAGCACTCGAGAGATGAATGGATCAATTCTTTTTCCGGCTCTAAACGCGTATGATTGGCCCGTGAGGAATAAGTGATTCAGACCCAATAGAGGACTCATGAGGTGAACCGATCAATTCTTTTTCCGGCTCTAAATGCGTATGATCAGCCCGTGATGAACAAGTGACTCAGACCCGATAGAGGAAAGATGAAAGGATCAATTCTTTTTTTCCGGCTCTAAATGCATATGATTGGTTTCTGCCTTTCTGCGATGAACGACTCGAAATGTGATGAAGACTTGAAATAACTATACCACTTGCACAAATGTGTGCACGCGTGAATTAACAAATCACTTCCTGAGAGGACTCGTAGTTCCCGAGTCATATTCCATGGGGTCCGTTCTTTGTACCTCGCTTAAATGATCTAAGATGATTTGGCAGATCCTAATTCTTTTAATCTTGATAGCTGATCTCTCACTAATTTGGTTCTTTAAAGAGGTTCGCGAATTAGATTAGAATGTCTGGATAAACTGATCTGAGATCGCTGCTTGTGTTGTGAAGGACAGATCTATCGATCATATAACAGATCATCAGATCAGATCTATCGATCCTTGAAATCATCAGCAATGTCGTTTGAGAGCCTCTTTATGCATGTGCAAAGTAACTGAGTAGAAAGCATAGTACATTTTGCTTCCCCCCCACCCCCTACTGTCTTAGATGAAACTGCGTTTGGAAGAATCATATCCAGAGGTTTTTTCTTTTAGTGTTAAGACTAAGTTGGCCAGAGCACCTGTCTTGGGAACAGCAGGTCCTAGGTTCAAATCCAAACTGCACCTTTCCCTCAGATTATGGGAGAGTGGCTTTCTGATCTGAAACTCTTTCAATGGCCGATAGCATATGTTTGTCCTGATTTCCATTTTCCGAGCTGACTCTGGGTTTGGATGTAATGAATCTGAAGGTTCCAAAAAACACCTAACACATGATTTAGGATAGATTAAATAAAAATAAATTCATGCACTTTTTGCTTTGATCTTGAACAGAGGCCAGGTTACCGGTCAGGTTTGAGACATGATCATCCAGACTCAAAAAGACTGCATCCGTCTTGTCAGCATTTTCTGCATCCTGACATGCTGGTTTTTGTTGTGTATTATTTTTTCTTCTTCAATTTTTGTTATCCGGCAAATGTCTCTTAGTGTGAATTTTTGTGGTGCTGTGGCTTAGCTGGTCAAAGCGCCTGTCTTGTAAACAGGAGATCCTGGGCTCAAATCCCAGCAGCGCCTTAGTCCAGGTGGTGCGTGTGCTTGTTTTATAGAGCTTACCGGAATGAATTATAAAATTGTATAGCTTTGAGGCTTAATGAATAGTGCGACAAATATAGTTAAACAACCTCTTTGCTTGCCATTTTAAGACTTGCTGTCTTTTTTTAGTCTCTGTGTGCAAAAACGTCTTGCCTCCTATTCAGCGTTGGTGCTGTGGCTTAGTTGGTCAAAGCGCCTGTCTCGTAAACAGGAGATCCTGGGTTCAAATCCCAGCAGTGCCTAATCTACAGGTGCCAGAGTTGCTTTTTGTTAAGAGTAACAAGTGTTTACGCAGCGGGATGTTTAGCAGTCGGTTTCTTAACAAAACTCAAATCCGTAAGAACGCTGCTCGTTCAAGAGGGCTTTGGACGATGGCTTTATATAGCATAGTGTGGTAATGCCTAACCAATTGGACTTTAATATTTCAAGTCCAGACATTCACACATGCAGTGCTACTTTTTTTTTCTTTTTAAGAATTAAACAATTAGCCCCTGTCAAGGTCGTTTGGCGCTGTGGCTTAGTTGGTCAAAGCGCCTGTCTAGTAAACAGGAGATTTCACATGGCCACCATTTTATAGAATGAAAGCTAGGCTGTGGTGGGAAAAACTATGGAAGTATAGGAGCAGCATTGTAAACATTGCAACAACGTGCTGTGGATTACAAACATCCAGCTGTTGCCACGATTTCAAAATGCAGATAGTGTAAACATCACTTTAATATAATTTAGTTCAGTTTAATTCCAACAATTAATAACAGATTAGGCATCAAACAAAATTACAATCTCTTTAAGAGTAATATGCTTAAGTGGCCTCCTAGAATTTAGTTCATGGCACCAGGTAAACACAGTGGGGACGGGGACTGAGATTAAGCTGTACACCCAGGTACATAATGTTGCTGTGTGACTCCATACAATACTTCTGTTTTTTTCCAACGTAGCCTCGATTTCACTTTTAAAATGGCAGCCTCTTGAAATCAGTCTACAGAGGGGGCTGGTAGCCTAAGTAGCACTGAAAGGGAGACAAGCCCATAGATAAGATAGGAAGGGAGAACTCATGGTTAATCTGGAACTTCAAGATGAGGGTTCCCTGCATGCGACGCAACGCAGGACCCTCTCCAGCCACAAATTAGCTTGCACGGCCTGGCCATTGGTCTGTGGGTGGTACTCGTGAGAAAGGCTAGGAGTCGCCCTCAGTTGTCAGCACAATTCTGCCCAAAACTTAGACACAAAATGGGGACCCCTGTCTAAAACCATGTCAACTAGGAGGCCATAAATACGAAAGACGTGGTCCAAAAAAATGGCTGCTTTCTTCCTCGATAAAGGTAATTTGTGGAGGGGAATAAAGTGAGCTGCCTTCAAGAATCTGCCCACTACAGTGAGAACTACTGTGTTGCCATTGGATGGGGTAACCCAGTGACAAGCCAACAAAAACTGACCAGTTTTTGAGATTCACCAGAACCATTATCTGCTTTTCCACTATCGTGCCAAAAGTGAGCAAAAAGTGTCGCGTTTCCACTGTCACTTCCAGGGCCTGGTCTGGCCAAAGCTGGGCTTCCTAAGGGCGAAATATAGACTATAGCCTATTTTATTACTTGTTCTTATGTCCTGAAACACTTAACACTTTCCTTTCCTTGTTTTTAAATAAATTGCTCTTAAACTTAATATTTACTGATTTTCACAGGTTGTCAACTCATTTTGCACAAGCACCAGACCATGGAGTGAGAACCACTGCTCTGCGGTACTCAAAATAGCAAACTATCATACTCAAAATGAATTGCCTTCCTAAAGTTATTTCTCTGCTTCAGTATATCCCTGTAAATAATTCTTTACAATATTTAAAACAGTTTGATAATTTAATCAATTTATTTTTCTGGAACAATAACGCCTTCAGTCTGAGACATCTCGCGCACTGGTCCATCCCTCCGAAGAAGATCTATCTTGGTTTAAGGATAAAAAAGCCATCCTGCTTCCTCTTCCACAACTACAATCCCTATCCATCCATTTTTTTTGTTCATTTTATTTTGTAAATGTGTCTTTTTAGGCTTATCTCAACAATATAATAACTTTTACTGACAGAATTTTAGATGCAGGCTAGGACGGTCTCGGTCATTTGCAGATAATGTTGTCCTATTGGCTTCACAGGACATGGACCTTCAGCATGCAGAGGGACAATTTGCTGCTGAGTGTGACAAGGAAGGAAAAGAAACAACACCTCTCAGGAGCTTGACTAGAAAAAGGAGGCCATCTCCAGTTTGGAGGAGAGTCCTTACCCCACATGGAGTTCAAGTATTTGTGTTTTTCATGAGGAATGGAATGTGAGATTAAAAGATGGATCAGTGCAGCGGCCGCAGTAATGCAGTTGATGTGATTGTCAATTGTAGTGAAGGAACTAAGACGAAAGGCAGTGTTCTCAATTTACCGCTCAATCTAGGTTCCTACTCTTACCTATGATCATGACTGAAAGGACAATATCTCAGATACAACTAGAAACATTTTACAAAGTGTTATGACCTGCTCATATAAGTCGTAACATAAAAGAGAGATGAACCAACAAAATAGCCTGAATGCAAAATATTTATTATAAAATGTAACTTATAAAGTGTTGCCCCCTTGAACAATGAATAGGACAGTCTTTTGATTTTCTGTAGATTTATTTGCTCCGGTCTTTTTTTCTGTGACGATTCGGGACTGAACAACAACAATTCATTTACAAGAACGGTTCACTTACAGACTGAATCACTTATCTGACTCTTCTTCTCTTATGAACACACAATGTCTCTTTTCTCACAGCGCCCTCATTGGTGCATGCATGCATCCCTGTACGCTGCTCTCTCCAACTTATTCAGATTTATATATAACCCACAAATAAAATAAAGGCATTAAAAATAAAATTAAACATTTATAATCCTTTTGAGGCCATTACAAAAGCAATCAATCAAAGCAAGCAAAAATGTTGAGGAATATTAATGAAGATAAAGAACTTAGGATCTAATCACAACAACACTTTAATTACAAGATAGAAGTAATGCAAAAGAAAACCATAAGGTTAAAGAGTCAATGAGATGGCAGGTCTTGACATGAGGACTCCTTAGTAGCCACAGTGTCCTGGGGTAGCTAGCACAACAACTTTTATTTTCCCCCGTGAGGAGTAATGCAGGTGTAGCAGTCGATTCTGTTCCCCTCGGAATGTCTGTTCCCCTTTACGCAATTAAACTACATGGTTTGCGTTGTTGCCGAGGCACCATACGTATGATCGCAAACAACGTACCCGTGAAGCACAACTGGATGTACGGGAAGCAGAGTGGTTCTTAAAGTTCGTATTTTTCGCGAACCTGAAAATTAAGTTTCTCAACGTAATCTAGGAAGTTTTTCCTTATTCCTTAAGCGGAATTTTATTTTAGACAGCATGTTTGCCATACACAGCTTTACATTTTAGAGACAAATTTATAGCAGGTATACCATAGCAATTTCCAAAGAGATAAACAAGAAAATAAACGTTTTTACATTTCATTTTTTTATTTACAGGAAAAGCATTTGTAGTCTGCTTCTGTTGCTGGATTATTAACGCAGGCCACGTGGAACCATCGCCCACATTGGTCACAGGAAATCTAAAAATAGAGAGGGGGTATTAATAATACATCTGCCTCATAATAAAAAGGGAAGCAACGTTGTAAGCAAAATGTTCGTGTTATTCAATCATATGCTATGATTAAAAAATAAATAAATAAAACTTGCTTACAATGCATTTAAAAAAAAAAAAAAAGACAAATGTTGTTACCCAGAGAAAATTCTCAGATTCATCAAATGTCTCTGCCTCCCAACAAAAGTGACACAGGTCACTAAGATCATCTATGAGATAAAATGAGCTGTTTAAATTTCTTTTGTGAATTTTAAGTAAGTTCTGAAAATGCATAAACGCACTGAAAATTAAGTTAAACACGAATAAAAACATACCAGATTGGTCAAGAAGTGTTGATGCAATCTCTAATCGGAGTCGTTTCACTTCTTGTGGTGCACTGCAGAAGTCAATTTCCTTCTCTTTAAGGATGTATTCTGCAAACTGGACAAAAACAAATATAAATAAACAATCCAAATTTTATTAATATTTCATATGGTCAATGACACATACCTTCAACGCAAACACACCACATGATGTTCCATCTTTTTGATGTGGGTGAGGCAGTGTTTCACACACCCAATGTGAAACTGGAAGTTTCTTCATAATTGCGCTGCAAAAGGTTTTTTTTTTTTTTTTTTTCTGTCTGTCTGTCAGTTAACTTCCAATATCAGATTATGCCGAATTATAATACCTTGTCGTTTCCAAACACTTCTTTTTCTTCACCTCAGTCTCTCCAAGAGAATCAAGAAGAATAGCTTTCCTTTGGGCTGGGTATATAGCCTAGATTTAACAAAAAATAAAAATAAAAAAACTTGAGAATAGGGAAAGTTTCAAGAAGAGTCCGTTTTCAAATCAGAAGCATTTACCATCAAAAACCAGTGGTGACATTCATTGACAATACCCAACAACACATCATATTTTGCTGGGTCCACCTAAATATAAATGAACACAATATTAGACAACTATATAACTATATATAATTACACAACTTGCTAAAAGCATGCAAGATCCATTTTGTTATTAAATTTTACACATGGTCAGAAAGAATAAAAACTAAAATATTTATTAATAAAAACACACACACAAAAAAAAAAAAAAAAACACACACCTTGAATCGCTGAGGTTTTCCTTTCCACAGCTCAGACATTGTAAATGTGTTAAAAGCATAGGCTTTACGCTTAGATTTTTCATTGTGCTCCTTCACTTTCAAGGTAAGATAAGCATTTATTACCTTGTCAAACAATAAAAAAAAATAATAAAACATTAATAGAACATTACATAAAAGATTGACGTGACAATTTTTTTATCTTTACCTCACTCTCCAACTCCATGCCAGGTCTGAGCCTTGAAATGTCAGAATAAAATAATTTATATGGTCCCACTTTGGACAGCAATACATGGCTTTCATTGCCTTTCCAAGCACTTTTGAGGTCTATAAACAAATAAAAAGCAGCACTTTAAAAAATATAGTTTCACACCTGAAAAATATTTTTGCTTTTATTACAGCATTTGATTCTATAGTATGGCACTTACAGCCATGTTTTGCATCCTTGGAGTCAGCCTGTGCAAGCACTTCCACTGTAGTGGTGTGGGATGGAGGAGAGGAGAGACTGACAGTTAAGTTCAGTGGAGACAGGGAAGAGGAAGACTTGGGGAAGACACGGGGAGAAAGTTGTGGTGCATTTGGTGAGGATGGCGGTGATGGTTGGGGCTGCAGTTTTGTGATGGTGAGGTCTAAAGGTGTAGGTGAAGGATGCTGGTCAGGTCTTTGATTTTGTTGTGCAGCAAGGATCCTGTGGGGTACATGAGGTCCATCTACTTTAAATAACTTAAGGTGGTCTGTGCTTATTTTTGGGTAAATGTGACCTTTCTCATCCCTCAGATCAGCACTTTTTTCTTTGAGTTGGATGATTTCAAAAGGTCCTAGCCAGCTCCGCTCAAGCTTGCCACCTTTTCTCTGCTGGGACCTTGTGTTTTTCCGTAGGACCTTTTGACCAACAGAGAACTGTGCTTGATTTTGCACTTTCTGTCTGCGCTCCTGTTTTTTTTTTACATTTTCCTTTACCATGTGGTCAATTTTCTCTTTTAGAGAAATGGCCCCTGACACGGTGTCCTCAGTTAATATATTTTCCACTGTGCTGTTAACCTTTTAGGAAATATAGCACTTAGAAATGATTTCACTTTGTCATTTAAACCAAATAAAAGACTAAACATATACCTCAAATGTCTCAGGCACCTCTGAAGGGTATCGGGCCTCAAAGCCGAACATCAGGAAAAATGGGGAGTACCTAGTTGTCAGCTGTGGCTTAGTTCTTAGACCAAACATCACTGCATCTAGGTACTCATCCCATTTTTCAGGTCGCTCCTCCACAAGTTTACACAAGGCTCTAGAGTAATAAAAAGGAGCAGGAAGGTATTAGTAAACAATTACAAGGATGTACAATATTACATCAATATTGCATTCCCATAATGCCAACTTACTTCTGGATGGTCCCATTTAGTTTTTCCACAAGGCCGTTAGTTTGTGGATGGTATGGGGCACAGAGGCTTCGTTCCACACCGAGGAAGTCACAGAGGTCTTTGTTGATCTATTTGCAAAACGTATGTAAGGTTTGTATAATTCTGATTTGCACAAAACATTTATTCTTATTTTCTGAATGTAATTTGATAAGTTGCAAACCTGGTTCACAAACTCTCTGCCTTGGTCGGTTAGGATCCTCTTTGGTGCCCCAAACCTATAAAAAAAGTTAATGATACAGCGTGCAACAACTGCAGCTGATTTGTTGGGTATGGGATACGCCTCTGACCATTTGGTGTAATAATCGACAATGACACAAATGTATTCGTTGCCCTTGTCGGTTTTGGTCACTTTGCCCACCAGGTCCATACCCAACAGTTCTAGTGGCCTATCCACCTTAGGAAGGAAAAACAGCACAAATAAATGTGAATGCTGTGACACCTTGTATTTGAAAATGTGAACAAGCTTACATACACATATCGGAATATACTTTGGCTCCTGTTTTATGGATGGCCTACTAAACTGGCATTGAGCACACTGCAAAACCTGAAAATCAGAAATAAGCAAATGAGAAACAATCCATTAGGATCTCATAACAAGTTTGAAAGAAATTATTTAAATCTTACCCATTTATCAATATCCACCCCCATTCCAGGCCAGTAAAATCGGGCTGAAATGGCAAGTTTTGTTTTCTCCGTTCCACAGTGTGCTCCATGGGAGCTTGCATGAAAATCTTGAAAAATTTCATTTGCTTCATTTTCCCCAACAACCACTTGTTTTTTTAACTCCACGCCATTTTTTTTTTGAAAGGTGGTAAAGTTTTCCATCTATTCAAACAGCATTATTGTTATTTAATTCTTTTATGAATAAATATTTTAAAATCTTAACTCAAAAGTACTTTGCTTACCATCAATTTGGAAGTTGGAAGAACGCCTGCGTATAATATATTTTTGCTCCTTCTTTATACCAACAGGGTATGTGCCTTGCTGTTTATAGTTCATAATTTGTTCATACATTTTTGGATCCATTATTGTTGTTTGAGTCAGAGAGTATGTATGTACGCGCGCGCACGCACACAAACACTGGGGCACATACTGGGACACATGTGTCTAGAGGACTAACATAACTGTAGGCCTACATGCAATATTAAATTAGGGTGCATAAACTAAGACATTAAAAAAAAAGCTAAAAATGCAAACAAGAACCACAGGTAATATGTAATGGAAGTGTAAGATTGATTTTATTGCGCTACTTTGACATTGCAAGACATACAAAGCATTGCCAACACTTTTGTCCCTTTTCGCTTTCCGTACATCCAGTTGTGTTTGGGTGTGTCCGCATACGCTGTTAGCGGATACGCTTCGTAGAGGGGGAACTGGAATTCCAGAAGGGAACAGAATCGACTGCTACACAGGCACCTAGACATAGAGGTAAAGTTGGTTTTATATTCACACATTTGTTCATTTATAGGTCTCTATGTTGTTTACCTTGTTACTTTGAATATTCAATCATAATTAGAATGCAAGTGTGACTTCTAAACAACATTAACACTGTTTATTTGACTGTGAACAATGTTGTACTTTGATAGTCATTGGCTGATAATATGATGTCGCTATTTAGAGTTTGCAAATAATACTTTTATGAAATTATATTATTAAGGGGAAAGTCTGAATGTGCGAATATAAAACCAACTTTACCTCTATAATTTAGACTCCAATCTAGAGTCTTGGGAACATCACAGTGTATTAATAATGTAAAAAAATGTTCCCAAATCATAAAATATTTATCAAGTTTTTATTTTACTCAAAATAGTAAATATAGTAAACTAGAAAGAATCTTGAACCCAAAAGTAAAGAAACTTTACTAATAAAAGCTGCAACACATGAAGTTTCATAAACTAATTTCGAGAGGAGCACGTGATATGATTTAGCACAACTGGCCACTCATCTGTAATCAGTAATAATCCAATCAGATTACTCCAACTGCCCCATACAACGCAAGCCACAACTCCAACTAAACTCAAGACGCCGGCAATCCAAGCCACTGCAATGAAGCCGAACTCTCACTGATCTAATAGGGGTCCACTTTCGATAACAGACATACCTCGCTAGATAACAACACTCCAACAAAGACTAAACATTTCATAAAGGTTTTGAAAGACGAGACCAGCGTGAATGGAATGATTTCAACAAAGAACTCACCTCTCAGCCTCCTGGCTGTTAACAAATCCATAACATTCAGACAGCTAAAGTAGTTCAAATGCAAATTACAAGGCAATCTAATCCACAAATATTAGTCTACAACATATCCAAACGTTGATAAACATTTATGGAAGGGTGCACTGTTATCACCCAAACCTGCTGCTGGAGCACGTGGAGCCAGTCTTTCAGGCATAAACACCGTAGCTATTTTGGTCTACAAAATGGCCGCCAACCTTTTGCACTCTGAACTCTGACTGGTACTCCAAGGAGCCAATAGCTGAAAGGTGAAGTACCACCATCCAATGAGCTTTCCAAACCTGTGATGGTCCCGCCTTCTCTCTTGATAGTTTCATGAATCGACTGAGTGCAAAGACTTTCGCTGCGTCCCAAATCGCATACTTATGCACTATTCTACGCCATTTTGTAGTATAAATAGTGTAAGTAGTGCGTTCACACGGAAAACTCTAAAAATAATAAGTGCACTTTAATTACCCGGATGATGCACTCATTCAGCCGGTAAAATGAAGTGTGTAATGATGGACACTTCACGCACTCAACGACCGCAGGTTTGCTTACGTAGCGGAAGGGGCGGAGCTATCGAACGCACATGTTGAATAACTTTATTTATTTTGGATGGTGAAAGCAAAATTCTTCTACGAGAGTGATTATAGCGCATCCCGATGGTGAATGCGGCAACACTCACAGCAGGTATTATTTGATAATTTGGCCGTTTACTTCAATGATTTGGCAAACAACAAACGTCATCAGGGAAACGGTTTGAATTTCCGCTTAGTAAAAAAACATTAGTGTGCCATTTGGGACGACACTACATACATATACTACCCTGTTGAGTGTGTAAGTGCATAAGTACATAGTGCATGAGTGCATAGTGTATAGTGTGCCATTTGGGACGCAGCTTTTGTGAATAAATCGGGCCAGATACACTCAAGATTTTTCAATCATGTTAAGATTCCATATGTAATGTTATTGATCATGGATTTAATAAAAGCTAATGTTAAACATTACATTCACACAGTTCCTACAAAGTGGTAACATTATTTTTCAAGTTTGATGTTGGGAGTTGATATATTTACATTTAAATAAAAAAAAATTAAAATGAAAAGAGTATTACCCAGCTACTGAAATACATATATCACATTAAGCATTGAAGCTCTTTTATAACATGTCAATAGTGACTCGTATATCAATACACACGAGTGTCATAGAAAAGTTTATAATGGGAAGTCAGTGAGATGTGAAAAGGCAAAGAAGCAATTTCCTGCTTGACTGGTACAAACCGGAAGAGCAAATTTCAATGAGAGTCAATGGAGTAACTTTTCATACATTGACTGTGTTAGGTACATTTGCTTTTAAAGAAACTTCTATACCACTAAGGGGTTTAAACTCCCCTCCACTGTCATCTCACCTGCTCTCCAAGAGGTATTTCTAGGACCACCAGCCAAGACACGCCCCATATCCTCAGCCTTCCATCCATTTGCCACCCTGCAGGGGGTCGAATGCCCACTTCAACAACCCTTGCACATCAAGATATTATAGTTATTGTAACATGCATTAACAAAGGCGCTTCTATTCACAGTTGCCCATGCACTTATAAAGAGACCTTGCATGAAAATCAGCTAAAACAATTAATGATGTCTGCTGTATATATACTATGCTGTAAATATTTAATTTTTGATTCTCTCTTATTTTCTCATTTTAGAGCGCATGACTACCGGCTCCAGATAACTGCCCTCATTCAACCCTTAGCAAAGATACATTTTCACTCATACAGCCCATACCCTTAATGCCATATTCACACTACACTTTTTGGTTTTTGAGATGTTCTAAACTAACATCAAAATTTCAATCCCATATTCCACCTCATCATAGCTGATCTAACTGTGCATGGATGAAGAAACTCTCTTTATAAAGCAAACAGATCATTTACACAAGGGTACACCCCAATGCATGTCTAGGCCTCTTCCCCACATTTCTTCATTTAATTTTTCCCTCTAATTGTCCTATACTTCCATTCACTCTTGTTTACCACAGCTCTGACCCATTTCGGGGTCGCCCAAGTTTCAATTGCTGTGGCAGCAACGATCTAAACAAGCTCGTATACACTTACACTTCCAATACCACTATCATCACACTCCACTGCATAAATAGAGCAGTATATGCTTATACAGGAGAACACATTGCCTCCATACTGACCCACTGAACCTCTGCAGCAGCAGAGACGCTAAGCTGAGCCACGCTCCACTTTAGCGCAACTGCAGCGATGCTCTAGCTGACCCCTTATTCACTCTCACATCTACATATCACTAACGACAGGATTTTACATTCTTATGGGAACATGCATAAATATGCAATACTGAGTGCCACTGCACCTTTGCAACAGCAGAGACTCCCCACCAAGTTACATTCACCAATAGCACGGCTGCAGTGGCACTCTAGCTGAGCCCCTCTTTTACTTCATCTCTACAGATCACTACTGACAATATTTAGCATTCATAGCGCTCCAACGCTGACTACCACTGCAACAGCAGTCGCTCCGCTGAGCCGTTCCTTGAGCACCTAACTTGTCCCGTCTCCCTCTAACAGGAATCTTCACCGTCAAAATCCCCTTTTTCCCAGAGTCGGCCAACTAGCCCTGTTCCCCGGGCGCCGACCCCCGCAGGGGTCTTGTCAGACAGAGAACAACATCTAAAACAACACTAGCTACATGAATACACTGGAGATTGGACTACAGTTGTATCCACACCTGTACAATCACTTGCAAAGAGATTTTAAGCAGCAGAGGTGCTGTTTGCCAGATGCTTATGAAACTGTTCTTCTCTCAGCTGCCATCATTGTGTTTACGGCAAATGTGACACATTTACATTTACGTGTTCATTAAGGTTTGCTGATTGATTGAAACTCTTCCCACACAGAGTGCATGTGAATGGTTACTCTCCAGTGTGGGTCTCACACAGTCAAGTGATGTAATTTTCAAGGTCAGAGTTCACCAAGCTTGAACTTAGCAAGGCAGTGAACTGTGAAACTTCACGCATAAACTTGCGTTTCCGTTCTAATGCATTTGCATGTGTATTAATGGAAGTCAATGACTGTAAAAAATATGGACGACTCGACAGCCCCTTTTCCTATTGAACGCCTTGAGGGCAAAACGCCTGCTTGACGGGCACAAACTGTCGCAAAAGACTGCTGAAATTGGAGCCTGGACATGCGCAGAAGGACTGTCTAATGGAGCCAGAGGAGGAGCCGCGAAAATGAGCGGAGTCGAGCTTCCAACCAAACGCTTTATGTAAAATCAACCACGCCCCCCGAACTTCTCACTTGACACCTCCTGATCTGCACTATAACAAAGGCTCGCTGATGTAAACAAAAGCACTTACATTTAAAAACACAGAATAATATACGGTTTAAAAACAGTGTGATTTAAGCTGTTATACTTTAATAAAAGCAACACATGCTGGACTGCAGAAATAAATGATATTTTATACACTCTAGCCTGAATATCAGAACAAATAATATATTCTAAAATATGTATATTCTATAAAATTTGAACAATAACATATAAACAACACGTACATTTTTAGAAAGGTTTTTGTTTTTAATTAGCCATCAACAGAACCCAAAATATAGCCTACACACCATAATGATTTACCATGCGGGAACAATCATGCGTTTAGAAGATAAATACAGCAATATTTCCAAATATCAACAGGATATTTACACATCCCAACACTGCAATTTGTCAGTTTGTGCAAAAAAAACTTTGCACTATTAATACAATGTGCTGCAAAATCGCTAGTATATTGTTTATTGATTTTCGCTTGAATTGTTTGTTTATTTGTTTATTATTAGTTTATTTTTTTGTGCAGTTTTATTGTCATTTTTATATTTCTTAATTCTTGTGCACTACAAAATGTATTCAATTGTATTATTATTTAATACTTGTGCAATCAATACAGGTTTTTATTTTGTCCTTTATTTAAATAATTGCTATGTATGCTGTTTGCATCTTTATTCAAAGGTTAAACTCAGTGATACACTTTGCGTTTACATAGTAGCCTGCGTTTGCTGTCATATCAACACAAATGGATGTAATAATGTTAACAAAGGTGAGGGTTTTTTATAATGAAGATTCAATCGCGCCAGCTCCGGGCCGCAGCGCATAACCTACTCGCGGCGTTGCGGGCTGATTCCGGCTTGCATGCGGCAGCACCGGCTCGCTCGGCCGCCGCATCTGGCTCGATTGACTCGGGCTGGAATCGGGCAGTGAGTCCAGGCATCCGGAGTAGGTCCAGCAGAAGTAGTCAGTCTGAGGGGTAAGTCTCCGGCAGGCGAGAATCTAGCCGGAACTGGCCGGAGTGTATTTTGCTATCTGGGTGGCTAGGCGTGTATAAGCAAACTAATAAAGCCCGAAAAAAAGCCCTGACCTTAGCTAATAAACAGTGTTCCACCAGGATCATGTATGTCAGAAACTATAGTTTACTGCTGAACTCATTTTGGCATGGTAAAATAACACAGAAATCGAATAATAACATTTCAGTCTCCTGCCGAAGCTCAGACGGTCTGCTTTGAGAAGCTGTCAATCACAGCTGTCAATCACGATGACACGCCCAGCATTAAATTACAGCTAAAAACAAACTGTTTACAAAAATGAGGATCTGCACCTATTTCAGCACAATGACCAGTGCCTTAATCGACCAGAACTATCTTTCAGGAAATTTTTTTGCAAGTGTAATTAATTTTTTTATTTGGGCTCAAGTCTCGAGTCATTGACACGGAGGAGGCGGGCTTTTTGACTTGTACTGCAGCCAGCCCCCAGGGGGCGATCTAACGGCCAAGACCTTCACTCAAACGCAGGCTTGCGGCACACTTGATGGAAGTCTATGGAGAGAAAAGTCCAGTGTGACCACGGCTTAAGTGCAAGTGAATGGTTTCTCTCCAGTGTGGTGCATCATGTGTAGATTAAGGGATGTTGATTCGCTGCAACTCTTTCCACACTGAGTGCACGTGAATGGTTACTCTCCAGTGTGGATCCTTATGTGTTTATTAAGGGATGATGTTTGGCAGAAACTCTTCCCACACTGAGTGCATGTGAATGGTTTCTCTCCAGTGTGGATCCTCATGTGTTTATTAAGGTGTGATGAGCGGTTAAAACTTTTCCCACACAGTGTACATGTGAATGGCTTCTCTCCAGTGTGGATCCTTGTGTGTCTATTTAGGTATGATGACTGACTGAAACTTTTCCCACACTGAGTGCATGTGAATGGTTTCTTTCCAGTGTGGATCCTCATGTGTTCATTAATTTGTGATGAGCAGTTAAAACTCTTCCCACACTGAGTGCATGTGAATGGTTTCTCTCCAGTGTGGATCCTCATGTGTTTATTAAAGGATGATGATTGGCGGAAACTCTTCCCACACTGAGTGCATGTAAATGGTTTCTCTCCAGTGTGGATCATCGTGTGGTGGTTAAGGTGTGATGAGCATTTAAAACTCCTCCCACACTGAGTGCATGTGAATGGTCTCTCTCCAGTGTGGATCCTAGTGTGTTGATTAAGGGATGATGATTGGCGGAAACTCTTTCCACACTGAGTGCATGCGAATGGTTTCTCTCCAGTGTGGATCATCATGTGGTCATTAAGGTGTGATGAGCAGTTAAAACTCTTCCCACACTGAGTGCATGTGAATGGTTTCTCTCCAGTGTGGATCCTCGTGTGTTGAATAAAGGATGATGATTGGTTGAAACTCTTCCCACACTGAGTGCATGTGAATGGTTTCTCTCCAGTGTGGATCATCATGTGAATCTTAAGTTTGCTTTTGCTTGCCAAACTCTTTCCACACTGAGGGCAGGTGCAGGTGAAACGATTCTTGTCTCTCCTTTTCAAAATAACATCAGTCTGTAAATTAGTTTTTTCCTCAATTTTGACATGATGTTCCTCCTCTTTACTCCCCTCATTCTCTTTAATTAGGTCTGAAAAAACAAACATTAAGTCTTAAAAACTCATCAAAAGCTGAAAAGTGAAAAGACACTGGAAACATTGGCTACACACTGTAATTTTGATGCACATTAAATGTAAATAAATCAGATCATTTTATGTTTGGTCCATCAACCTGTACAGATTTAGCAGATTCAATTAATCTTTATTTATCTAGTGCTTTTACAATGTATATTGTGTCAAAGCCACTTAACATAGAAGTTATAGTAAATTGAAACCGTGTCAGCCCAGTTTTCAGAGTTCCTTACATAATTGATTATAAAAGTCATTTTGGTCATATTGATAAGACACAGATTTGAAAGATGTAAATGGCCTATATTTATTTGTATATATTCATAATAAGATTTTTTTTTTCCTAAAATTTGTAAAGCAGACAGGAAATACTTGTTCATTCTGTACCTGACTGGTAAATGCATCAGAAAAAAAGTTCTGAGGTAAAAGCTAAACAAACAGCTGAATATTTGCCTCGCAGACATGTACCGATTACATCTACATCTGTAGAGCATCTGCATAAAGGCTAGAATGTGCACCTTTCACATTGTGTGCTGTTGGGTCTTTATCATCAATTCTGGGGTGATTTTGAGGCTTAGTTTGACCAAAACTTTCTCTGTTTCAGCAAATTAACTGATATTTGGGAACATCTTATTTTGACATATTCTGGGTAAATGCTTATAAAAAAAAAACTCAATACACTGGGCAAATTTACTTTTTTCGTTATATTCATGTCTGTTTTTTCTCCATTGGCCTCTATTATAAAAACATTGTTTTCATTGCAAAGCCATGACAGCATATAATCATGCATTTATGATTGTTGGTGTTTTCTGTGACGACAGTGTGGTAATTTAAATTTATATTTAAAAGTAATGCAAAGTGTTAGTTTCACAGCGCGGCTGTGTAACTTGTTTTCTTTTTTCGGTCAACTGGTTAGGTGGTTTCTGTCTCCAGAACATGATGAGACCAGGACTGAAAAAGCAGTTTAACACTTCATTTGCATCTGACCCAACCTACATGCTGTAAAATGTATAAATGTAGTGTTTGCTGTGCAGTTTAGAGTTTGCTTTTGATGACGCCACGTTGAGTTCTTCATGTTAAAAGGATTCTGCTTTGAAGACAACCGAATGTACCCCCCAGTTTTTGGGGCTCCTAGAAGTTTACAACATCAACATTGTTTAATTGGTCTTCACCCATGGGATGGCAAAGGAAATTAGTGAGAGTATAAAGGAAGAGGAGGAGAGTTGAAGAGGGCAGCATTATGTGGTGTGCTTGAGAAAGAAAAGTTGACTGAACGGTTGCAGTGTGAAATGAGTAGAGCAGGGGTGGCCGGCTGGCCAGAATCAGCAGGCTAGTGCAGAAGCTCAATTTAATATACCGGGGTAAAAATAAATGCTCATTTTATAAAGACATGGCAGGGAAAAACGTAATGTAATGCAGTGCTTCTTGTACAATCTGAGACCCACTTTATATCGGATATCACTTGGGCAGTGGAGATTGCTGATTTCTAAAGAAAACAGACCTTAAACGTGCAGATTTTTGCATTGGCATACAGTTCACCAGAAGCATTTAACCCAGGTTACTGGCAAATTTAAAGCCCAATTAGCATGCTTAGGCATATACCCTGTTATTGCACGGCCAATTTACACAAACTGGCTATAGAAACACTGTTCTGGTTTTCCAACATCTGTAATGAAGAGGCCCCACTTTGGTTACTGATGGAACAGCACACGTCTAATCCAGTGTCTTTACATTCACTACTTTGTGCTTTCATTCCAGTGAGTAAACAATATTCTATGACTAACCCAGTTATTAATGGATCACTCAGAACATGGTCACAATTAAGATTTCACTTTAATAATAAACAAGTATTGCCTTCTGCTCCTGTTTTGTTAAATCTGTTATTCCCTCCCTCTCTTATAGATTCAGCATCCCATTTTTGGTACAGTGCCTGAAGAAATGTACCTGTCAGCCTAATCACAGAAATCCTTGCCTATTCTTCTTTATTGGCCAGATGCCTGATTCTTCTCAGGTGGAAAAAACAAACAAACCTGCCATGCCACAAACATGGGATATTAGAATTTTCACATCTTTTACTCGGGGACCTTAAGTACACCATCCGAGGCTCTGCTAAAAAGTTTTATGAGGTTTGGCAGCCTTTCCTATCCTACATTGAACGCTCAGGGGTTATTATATCGTAAGTGAGAGTTTATCCCAAATTTCTTAATTTGTTTTATCTATTTTATTTATTATTTATTTGACTTATTTTTTTTTCTCTTTCTCCCTTTTTCTTTATTGGGTGTGAGTATTTCTGTATCTATGTACCATGTAAATTTTTTTGTTCAATATGTGTGTTGTGGAAAAATTGAAGACTATTGAAAAATAAATGAAAACATTTAAATAATAAGAATGTAAGCAGTACTAAAACATAGTTTTTAGAACGAGTAATAATCCCATGAATCTAGTTACAGTACATGTCCCTGTCAAAGGTCTGTGAAATTAAGCTTATTATTCACTAAAGAAGGACAAGCCAGTCTCGTAAGTGACTTTGTTCTTTGTGTGACTGAAATGTAAGCAATAGCTGTGTTTCCATCCAAAATGCAAATTAAATTTATTTGCAAAACTGGAATATCGCATAAAAGATATGCGAATAAAGCAGCGTTTCCATCCAACCAATCAAAGAGAAAAAAATGGTCACTTCCTGATTAACTGGCGCCAAATATCAACAGTAAAAACAGAATTCACAATGGTAGAAGAAGCTACATAAATAATTTTTGTACTTAATAAATGACTTTCACCTAAGAGGATAATGCCGACACACAATGAACACGTGGTGACGTTTGAAGCCATGAGACATTTGAAAAACGTTGAGGTGGTATACCTTAAAAAGGGGTATCGTCCCATGCCTAAGCAGCATAACACTTTTAAGATCTAAAAATTAATTATTTAAAAAAAAGTCTCAAGCAAAAAGATTCTAATGGCGCCGCCTGCTGGTACATGAAGAATATGGTTAATACTGAAGAACTTCTCACTCAAATGTTTGCATATCATCAGCATGCTGATTTTCTTCATTTCTTAAGCAGCAAAATATATTTTTACACTAGTTTGTTGGCCAGTTGTAGTCAGTGCAATGCTAAACGTTATTGTTCCACTATAGTTTGTTTGTTTTGTCTCATGTCATCCCACAACATATAGTTTAGAATACTGTACAATGTTTTATAATAATTAATTATTTTAGTCTCCATTTCATTCAGCATATTTTAAATTAGGGGAATCCACGTTTTCTGACATATTTTAAATCAGGGTTTCTGCAGGTTTCACCAAGTTAAATTTAAGATGTTTTAAGACATTTTTAAGACCCTTATGAATGAAATTTTAGACTAAGAAATTTTTCAAATGCCCCAGATGAAAAAGATTTTTATTTGTCCTATCAAAAAATATTATAATTTAACACATTTAATAATAAAATAATAATGGAATAATAATATTAAATTATTTTAGAGTTTTCTTAGCAAAAGATCTTAAATATTGTGTAAAAACAAGAGAGCTCTACTTGTATCCACACACTTTTTTCCAAAATAAACTTTCTTTAAAGTAAAAAACAAATGAACAAATTTTTTAAAAAACTATAATAAACTAAATCTATGCACAACAATCTGTCCAGGTCGATGTCCTCAGCAGTAAACACATGGAGCACGTTTAAACAAATGTTATTGTAAGGAAAATAATTAAAGCATTATGATAAATAGAGTTAAAATGACCTTTTTTAATAAAAAGTTTAAAGTTTTATTAAGATGGATTGTTAGTGATTGTATGGGTTTTGGCCAGATTGGGTAACAAAACATGAACAAAGAAAAATAAAGACTTGTTTAAAAAAAGATTTAAGACCTCACAACATTTCAGTAAATTTAATACTTTTTAAGGCCTAAAATTTTAGATTTTGAAATTTAAGACATTTTAAGACCCAGCAGGTTTTAAATAGGGAAATGCCCTGGCAATTAGTTAATATAATTATGATGTCATTCTAACTCAGTTACCATCTGTGAGAACTAGTAACAACTACTAGAAACAACTTTAAAACCATAAAAAAAGTTTATTAAAAAAAGGGGAATTGTGATCAACGTTCATTCCTGTCTTTCAATGAGTGCTTATGTGCATTTAGGAGAACTAGGCGAACACTCAGGGCTGCAAGATGGATTAATTTAGTATTCTTATTATTAAAATATATCTGAATGAGGATCAAAATGACTGAGTTGGTCTTTGAGAATGAAAACCAACCTGTTAGTTCCTGCAGATCTTCCTGTTTGACTGTGAATGTTTCTTCAATCTTCACATCTTCACTCTCCTCTTTAATAAACGCCATCTTTATAACAGTGTGGAGATCAGTCGCTTCAGCAGGAGTTTTTCTCTGTGTTTGGTCACTTTATCCTGTTTAAAATGAACAAAACAATGAACAGAAACAAACTTATCTTTAACACTTGTTTGAACAGTTTCTTTATATAAGAGTAATTAACAAAAACAAATCAGGTAAGTCTGAGCAAGAAACACTAGCCACAAATGAGCTGATTAAAACTAGTAACGTAACTACATTTCTTATATATAAGGATGTATACTTCGAATAGAATGACATCATGCTATTAAATAAATTAAACATTCATTAACACTTATTACACCCATTACTGTTGCTTTATTCAGATATGTTCTTAAACGTTTTGTTTGCTTTATTTATTTTATTGTCTGCTTACAGCAACTTTGTAGCACTTTTTTGCACAAGACAAGAATTTACTCTTGTGGACAAATATAGTTTAACCTATCTTATTTAAACAATAGACCTTATTGTGAGTAAAATAGTACTTTGTTGTATAAAGGGTTAAAATAATATTGTCAACAGCAGGTACAACTAGCAATAAATGAACAACCTGAAATTTTAATCAGTTGGTTTACATCTGTGTAAAAGCTTCAAAACAAACCTCTTCCAGTTGAATCACAGCGCGGGAGTGGCGCAGCTTTATATCACACAACTACTTACTTTTTTTCCCACTTACTCTTAGTGATGACTTATAGATACATTGCTTCCTTGTTTTCCACTTTATACTTTATTTGCTTACTGATTTGTATTTGTAAGACCATCACTATGTTAATTGAAAAAAAGGATTTACCCCCCACTGGATCTTTGCCTTCAGGTAGGTTGGTAAGAGGTTGCATTTTCTTTAAACGATTGCATTTCTTCATCCATAGCTTTAACCCACATTCACTTGCATTCACTGATGTTGCCACCTCTTAGTATGTTTGAATGGGGAAACATCAAATTCTCCAAAATTGCCTGCCAGGTTCCTACCTTTATATAGAATGACATGAATTGGAAAGTGAAAGTGAAAGTGGAGGCTTATTTGGGCTACAGTCCATTTGTCAGTGGACTGTCAAGCATTATTTATAACCAAATAAACAAACAAACAAAAAATAAATAAATAGTTGTAAAAAATCTTTTAAAAATGACTGAAGAACGTAATACAACGTTGAACAATGCATCCACGCATATTTAGATTTTACATTTTATAATTTTAGCATTCAGATATTATTTGAGTGTAAATTCAGAATGTGCAACTTACCTTTCCAGTCTTCAATAAAGAAGTGGGATGAAAAAATGACCTCAGTGGGTTTTTCTTTGTAGGTTGTTGTTGGTAATAATCCCAATTGTAGTTTGTCCTCAAAAGTTGTTCTCTTTACTTAGCAAAATAAGCCAATGAAGTTTCTGTTAGGAACCCAGAATATATAGATACAACCCTGTTGAGCTACAGGATCTGGAACGTGATTGGATTAGACTCAATTGGCCCCCATTAAAGCTGGTATAAAGATGCAAATGAGCAGTGGGGAGCAGTGAAGACTCAAGACACATACAGTGGGGGATGGGAAGTTCAGCAGCTTTACAAACCAGTTTTACAGAGAAATAATGATGTATTGGGAAAATAAGTTGACTTTAGCCATCATCATTTGTTTTGTTGCTATTGTTTTATAGGACTATTGATGGAAGCTTTTTTTATTTTTGCTGCTGCATTTTGTAGTTAATGCTGATACACCTATGTTGAGGTATTTTGATTTGAAACACATTTTAATAGTTTTTTTTCAAGCTGTTTTTTGTTTAAAGATGCAAATGAGCATTGAAGACTTAAACCGCACTGATGTCTCAACACACACAACTACATTCACTTATATAGTAGTTATGTAAGTGATACTATTATACTGTGATATATCATTATTCGTTAAAAGAAACAATTTCTAATCTTCACAGTGAGGTTTTATTTGTGTTAAGTTCAGTCAATATATTAATATTAGCAATGTTTTAGTCATTTATTTATCACTGAACTTGTTCTTTATGTGAGTTTAGAGTCCTTTACTTCTCCTAAAGCACGTGCAGCTCATTACTGCTTCCTGTAAACTGTCAACACACTCTTAACAGATCAATTATTTCTTTCCAAAAGTGTCTATAAAATTTTATGATCAAAATTTAACTTGTTTTTGTGCCAATTTTTTTTCTTTCCTTCGTTTTTTAGTTGAACAGAACATGTGTGAGCAGCTCATCTTTCTCGAAAGCCTCTTATTCACCGGATATGTAACAAAGATGTTTTTCCCTCTAATTATCAGTTGTGTTTGTGCAAACAAATATGCATAGACATTCACAAAAGCATATATAAGATACCCTTTGACAAAACCTTTTTTAACACAGTAAAGCGATCACATACTGTCCATTTTTTGCTACTTTTGGCCATTGTTTGTACATTAATCACAAATGGATGAGACACACGGTAACTTCAAACTCATTTGTGTTAATTCCAGGTCCTGTGAAATGTTATGTACAAGCTGCAGAGGCAATCAGGTGTGATTAAAGTGCCATATATCTGATCCCGTCCTCCAGCATATTTTTTGCTTCAAATTAAAGTCTTTTACACTAAAATCATTATGAAGTTGGTCTTTTGTTGCTAATAATTGATTTATACTATCTGAAATATAACTAATTCTACTATATAGCCTTATCTCTTAACCAGGAGAAGGAGGGAAAATGCACTCACTCACTCAATTCAGTCGAATCAATGAGCAAAAAACAACACATTAAAGGTTACCAAGACACATATCACAACAAGAGAGATCTGTTATGGTACAGGCACAAATCATAATTTTAATCAGAAACTTCTACAGCACAGCAGCTTCTAGATGTACCCACTCTGTCTAAGGTAGGCTCATACATATATATAGCAGCCGGGCATAGTTAATCTGAAAGCAAGTTGGGCTGCAGTCACACTAGAGTTTGTGCTTGCAAAATTCTTTCTTACAGCGCTGCAAAAAAGAGTGGGATAAAACAATATAATTAGACGATACTAAAAGCGACTGGTTGCTCCATATAGCTCATGTTTTGATCTTCTATTGGTCTCATGCACTTACGTGATGCGATTTCAAGCTTTGGTCTTACCTTTGTGGAGTCCACTATTAAATCTGTCATGCAGCTATATATTTATAATTAGAAAATAATTACATAACAAGTTAAATTATTGTATAGGCAGTTTATACAGAATAATTCAATGACAAGAGTTCACTATTATATCTACACAATGCAGAACTTTTAATGTGATTAACCTGCTCCACCTACACCAACTATAGCATTTCTCAGACTTCTGTTTGACTATGGTGTAATTACAGTGGTGAACATCACATACAACAACAACTGCACTTACTCCTGTAACGTGTTTGCAACAATGAAATTTAAATATCTGTGTCACATATTCATTTAAATAAATGGCTCATCATCATGTGCATTCATCTTTATTAATAGCTGGCTAATAGGCCAGACCATTAACTGAATAGGACCGTTTTACATATATGAAACCTGTTAACAGGTATAGCTGTTCATGCCAATACCAACTTGATAGACTAAAGCAAATTACATGAACAGGACCTGCCTTACATCTCTTAAGACAAATAAGCATAGTGTCTATAACAATACATGCTTGGTTGCCCAGATCATTACATCTGAATGGTGCCTTTTAGTAACCATAGTTCTTCACCAATACCAGTTTAATACCTCAAATAATTACACATATGTGAGGCGTCACAGTGTAGCACGATCGCCTCACAGCAAGAAGGTTGCTGGTTTGAGCCTCAACTGGGTCAGTTGGCATTTCTGTGTGGAGTTTGCATGTTCTCCCTGTGTTCGCGTGAGTTTGCTCTGGATGCTCTGGTTTTCACAAAGTCCATAGACATGTGGTGTGTGTGAATGAGTGTGTATGCATGTTTCCCAGTAACGGGTTGCAGCTGGAAGGGCATCCGTTGTGTAAAGCACGTGCTGGATAAGTTGGCAGTTCATTCCACTATGGCGACCCCTGATTAATAAAGGGACTAAGCTGTAAAGAAAATGAATGAATATATGCGTAATATCACACGAGTATCAGTTTCTGTATTTCTATTTGTTGTAATTGCCAGTTGTTATTGCAATAAAAAATTAATAAATTTTAAAAAAGCAGTGCGATGTGGCTCTCGAGAACGATTGTCTCTCTACCTGTTGTTTTAATCCCCTGAGAACTTTGGTCATCTTCAGAATGCAAATGAAAACACTTTAGATGAAATCAGAGAGCTCCCTCATCTGTCATAGCAGCAAGAGTCCAGAGATGCTCAAAGGGTTTGACAGTGGTTTTTCTGGAAAAGAAACCAAAAAACATTGTCAAAACCTGTGACGTGACTTTTGTGGTTCAATTGTAATCGAGTTCCAAGAACATTTTGAGTTCCAGAAAATGTTGAAAAAAGCAGCCATGCCCAAAGTAGGAGCTGTTGAACCATAAAGTGGCTGCTTTTTGACCCTGTGTCCTTCATTTGCATTCAGCAGAAGCAACTCAAACAGGTTTGGCTCAAGTAGAGGACGAGTAAATTACAGAATTGAAATTTTTTTATGTGAACTACCCCTTTAATGCTTCTGTAAGTAAAGGTAAATTAAATATTATTACTGAAGATATTGCTAAAGAATGGCAGGAAACGTGGAACAGATAATAAGAGACGACAATTCATATGAAACAATAAGAAACCCTATATAGGCTTATAAAGTTGTAAAAATAGAAAAGAAAATAAGGGGTCATAATTATGAGGATGAGATTTGGACTATTAATATTAATAGTAAGTAATGTGTTGTAGTCATGCAAGTCATCATGAACTGGATAAAAAAAGTTTCTCAAAATTGTCTTAAAATGTTTAGATTAAAGGTTTTGATCAACTTTAAATACTAAAGTGTGTGTTTGTGAGAGAGATCTATTCTATTTAAATTTTTATGAATATTTTTTTATTTTATCCATCTTTTTATTTTTATTTATCTATTTTTATTTTATTTATTTCTGTGTTTTTTCTGTATTATATTTTATATCCATATTTGTTTGCACTACTGCCCTTTTTGCACTGTCTTGTTTGTACGGAGTGTCGAAATATGAATGTACAGTTATTTGTCATGCCAATAAAGCACCTAAAATGTGCAAATGTGAGGGAGAGAGAGAGAGCAGCAATAGTATAGAGTGAAAAACAAGAAAGAAATGTGTCAATAAGTCATGACTGCAACAGTAAGGGGCAAAAAAGCTAAACAAAAAAGACTTTTATTTTGGCGTGTTGTGTGACGTCATCAGGTGGCGCCGCTTCAGCGCTTTGATTCAACTGGAGAAAGGTTTGTGTTTTTAAATGTTTACAGATATGACCCGATTTAATTAAAGTTACAGCTTTTTAATCAGATGCTACATTATGTACCCGCTGTTGGAAATATTATTTTAACCATCTATACAGCGTTGTACTATTTTATTCTCAGTAACCGAGGGCTTTTGTTTAAAACAGAAAAGTGTGTAATGCAAGTTTTAAAGCAGCGTTTCCCAAAATTTTCAGCCCGCGATCCCAAAAATAACAATTTATTTAGCAGTCTCTATATTGTTTATTATGTTACTGAAAATATTCGGTCAGAACTAGCATGCAAGTATGACTTCTAAACAACATTAGCCCTTTCTAATTTATATTCAGATATTCAGACATTCCCCTTAATAATATCATTTTAGAAAAATATTTATTGCAAATTCTTAATAAAGAAATCATATTAGCAGCAAATGACTATCAAAGTACAACATTGTTCTCAGTCAAATAAACAGTGTTATTGCTGTTTTCAAGTCATACTTGCATGCTTATTCCGATCGAATATACAAAGTAACATGGTAAACAATATATAGACTGGTAAATAAACGAATGTGTGAATATAAGACCAACTTTACCTCCATGACCCCTCACTTTGAGAACCACTGTTTTAAAGAGCCCATATTATGGGTTTTTGAAAATTCCCCTCCATGTAGTGTGTAACACAGCTCTAAGTGAAGTATCCAGCTAAGGCTTAAATCTGTTAGTTGTACAGTGTTTAAAACTGTTGATTCATCTATAAAAGAGTCGACTCATAGTGCTTCGAACGAGTCGCCTTGATACCGACTCATTAGGTGTTTCGCCATGATGTACGAACGAAACCAAGTTATTCACGTGCACGCGCAAACCCGGGAGATTTCAAACCTGAGGCCCCACCCTCTGACGCAGGAACCCAGACACACACACACACCCACAAACACACGCACACCCACAAACACACGCACACAAACATGCCGGTTGATTGAAGTCACACTGCAGATGGATATATTGAGTCTCTACCCAAAGATGAAACCTCAGCATTATAACCAAGCAGTTGGAAACTTCTGGAAGCTACATGCTACAAAGAATACTTCATCTGAGTTTGTTAAAGGAAGGATCAGTAAAGAGTAACTGATGGACGTCAGGATGGGTTTCTTCCATTTCTCAAGTGTAAGTACGTGCGGTTAAAGTTGTTGCCTCGTTTACTCTAGCTTGCAAATGTATTTAGTTGTGATTTGTTACTTGTAACCGCGTGTACTGTATCAGGTTAACTGGATATATGATCTTATCGCGTGCAAAGTCACGTTAAAAACGCGACGCGTGCTGCTTTGTTATTGGAGCTCCGTGCTAGAGTTCTGCTCCCGCGATTTATTCGGAAATTTATTCCCGCGCCGCAGAAATCTGGCGCGGGGACAGCCGCGGGAATAAATTTCCGAATAAATCGCGGGAGCGGTCGGTAACGGGTTTAATTTGGGACGGGAGCGGGCTGTCTAGCAATATCACGGATATTGCTATGCGAATTAGAAAGAGAGAGTCTGCTTGGTATGAGAGAGCGTATGAGAGAGAGCGAGAGAGAGCGAACGAACGAACGAACGAGCTCTGTGTGCTTTGTGCTGTGTGTATGTGTCTATACAGACAGCTTGGCTGTCTGGACTGTATACTGGGTGATTTTTGGTTGTGTTCTCCGCTCTAGCGGGACCGGGCGCGGCGGGCAGAAAACGGAGCGGGTTCTCAGGCTAAAACCTGGCGGGTGCGGGCGGAAGCGGGAGCGTTGTCATCCGGAGGTGTGTGTGTGTTTTTGTGTGTGTGTGGTATGGCGAGTACACGACTGTCTCCTTCGTTCGGTTATCCGTGGCACTATCCACTCGCCATAGTGTGGCAGCTAAAATTCACGCCTACACTATCGAGCGTGTATGAACTGTGAATACTTTTTAAATTGCTGATTAGCTATTGGCCATTTCCCTCTCTGACTGAAGGCAGTCGACCAATCGCGACAGACTGTCATCGGTCCAATCAGCGCAGATTAGCTCCGCGCTAAGGAGGGGTTTGGGAACAAATGAATCACTGGACGATTCATACAGGAGTCGCTGGGATAATTAGGTAAAAATAAATGCAGATTATAAGACCATGAAAGTGTTTTTTGACCTTGCATGCATATTAGACTGTTGTTGGAGACCCTTACAACCAAGATATGACCCTATTTCATGTATAATATGGGCTCTTTAAAGAAACGTTTTACCTGATCTCTTTTTGTTAATTACTCTCATTAATAGAAACTGTTGAAGCAAGTGTTAAAGAGAAGTTATTTTGTTTCTCTTCATTGTTTTATTTATTTTAAACAGGACGTTTTTATTGTTTTGTTTATTTTAAATAGGATAAAGTGTCCAAACACAGAGAAAAACTCCTGCTGAAGCGACTGATCTCCACACTGTTATAAAGATGGCGTTTATTAAAGAGGAGAGTGAAGATGTGAAGATTGAAGAAACATTCACAGTCAAACAGGAAGATCTGCAGGAACAAACAGGTTGAATTTTCATTCTTAAACAACAACTCAGTCATTTGATCCTCATTCAGATATATTTTAATAATAAGAATACTAAATTAAATCCATCTTCTCATGTCTTTTGTCTTTCTTTTATATATTATTAGTCTCCCATTTTCTTTACCTTCTTAAGGCTATTGCTTTTCTTGTTCTACTGTTTGTAAAGCGTCCTTGATCACTGGTGCTTTATAAAATAAATAAATACAATAAATTTAAAAAGGTTTAACTGAGCTGGTGATATTTGACCTACAGTATTCTCATAGAAAACTCTTTTTGAGCCTTAAAAACTCTTAAATTTACTGACATATTGTGTTGGAGGTCTTAAATCTTTTTTTAAAAATAAGTCTTCATTTTCCTTTGTTCATGTTTTGTTACACAATCACCAACAATCTTTCTCAATAAATCTTTAAACTTTTTATTTAAAAAAGGTCATTTTTACTCTAATTTATCTGTTTTAATTATTTTCCTTACAATAACATTTGTTTAAACATGCTCCATGTATTTACTGCTGAGGACATTGACCTGGACAAATTATTGTGCATAGATTTAGTTTATTGTAGTTTTTTTTTTTTTTACTTTTAAAACATTTGTCCATTTTTTATTATTATGAAGACCGTTTATATTTGAATACAAGTAGAGCTTGCTTGTTTTTACACAATATTTAATTTTTTTTACAAAGAAATATCTAAAATATATTAAAAATATTATTAATTTATTATTGTATTATTGAATGTATTAAATTATAACAATTTAATAAACAATTTTTGGACGGGGCAAATAAAAAACTTTTTTCATTTGGGCCATTTGAAAAGTTATTTAGCCTTTAGACCTTCATGAGTCTAAAATTTCATTCATTACGGTATTAAAAATGTCATAAAAAGTCTTAAATTTAACTTGGTAAAACTGAGATTATTGACCATATTCTTTATGTACCAGCAGGCGGCGCCATTGAAATCTTTTTGCTTGAGACTTTTTTTAAATAATTAATTTTTAGATCCTAAAATCAGAGTTATGCTTCTTAGGCATGGGGCGATAACCATGTTCAAGGTTTACCGCTGTTTGGAAAAGTCAAGGTTTTAAAACCGCCAACATTTTCTGCTGTACCTTTTTTATGTTTTGTTTATGTTTTTTTAGGACAACAGTGTCTCCTGCAGAAAAGATATCCAAAGATGCCGTTTTAAATCGTAAAGAAATCTTTGATTCATTTGAATGATTTAGCCTGACATGTTTACTGCTACATGTTTCTGAGAAGAAAATTTATTTTAGGTTATCATACCGTCATAATCTTATACTGGCCCATGCCTAATGCTGCTTGATGTTGCAAAGTCATATTTTCTCATTTTATTATTTTTCTTTGTATGTATAGACATAAACACACTTGTTTGTAGAGCAAGTAGTGTGACTGTTTTCTGCCGGTCATTTCTCCAATAGACAGCTGAAGTTCTAAAACAATAGCATATAAGATCAGGTCACTACTATGACATGATTGACAATTGTTGGTGTTTGTTATTTTGCTCTGTTAATCCTGAGAGCTGAAGCTGAGTATTTTTAGGGAATTTCACACTTCAAATTGTTAACCCTGGGTCATTCTAACCCTGGATGAAGAGAATCTGGGGTTATCTGTAATCACGTTTCCACACTGCTCATGCTATACCAGAGCCCTGTTCCATTTGCCAAGCTTAGAGAAAAAGCCAGGCTTATTTTAGATATTTGATGATCCCTCCATTCCAGCTCGTATCTCAGCCTGCCTGTTGGATATTTCACACTGGATGAAAGATCATCATCTTCAGCTGAACCTCGCAAAAACGGAAATGCTTGTAGTTTCTGCCAACCCGACTCTACACCATAACTTTTCAATCCAGATGGATGGGGAAACCATTACTGCATCCAAAATGGTGAAAAGCCTTGGAGTAACGATTGATGACCAACTAAACTTCTCTGACCACATTTCTAGAACTGCTCGATCGTGCAGATTTGCACTCTATAACATCAGAAAGATCCGACCCTTCTTATCTGAACATGCAGCTCAACTCCTTGTTCAAGCTCTTGTTCTCTCCAAACTGGATTACTGCAACTCTCTACTAGCTGGGCTTCCAGCTAACTCTATCAAGCCTCTTCAACTGCTCCAGAATGCAGCAGCACGGGTTGTCTTCAATGAACCTAAACGAGCACATGTCACTCCGCTGCTAGTCCGTTTGCACTGGCTGCCAGTTGCTGCTCGCATCAAATTCAAAACTCTGATGTTTGCCTACAAAGTGACTTCTGGCCTAGCACCTTCTTATCTGCACTCACTTCTGCAGATCTATGTGCCCTCCAGAAACTTGCGTTCTGTGAATGAACGTCGCCTCGTGGTTCCATCCCAAAGAGGGAAAAAATCACTTTCGCGAACGCTCACGCTCAATCTGCCCAGTTGGTGGAATGAACTCCCTAACTGCATCAGAACAGCAGAGTCACTCGCTATTTTCAAGAAACGACTAAAAACTCAACTATTTAGTCTCCACTTCACTTCCTAATCTGCAATTGCCTCTTTGAATATCACACTAATTGTACAAAAAAAAAAAAAAAAAAAAAACTAACACTTCCCTTCTTAGACTTTACAGACCTGAAACTTGCCTTTAGTACTTATTCATTGTTGCTCTTAGTTGTGTAAATTGCTTCCTTGTCCTCATTTGTAAGTCGCTTTGGATAAAAGCGTCTGCTAAATGACTAAATGTAAATGTAAATGTAGATATGTCAGGTTTATTAATGGCTGAATCAGTTTCATAAATCAAATCTACGATATTTCAAACTCAGTTACTCTGGCAACTTTGCTGGGAAACTAGCCTGGTCGAGGGCAGGTTAACTCTCAGTCTTAAGTCTCTAAGTCTTAAGTTCATGCTTAATCAAAGTTCACCTGCTGTAATTTGATGCCATTTTTAATTCACTGTATAGTCACTTAATAGTAAAGGTATATATTAGGGCAGCAACTAACAATTATTTTAATAATCGATTAATCGGTCGATTATTTTTTCGATTAATTGATGAATCGGATATAAAAAACAAGAAATAATTAATAATAATAATAAAATAAAAAACTTAGTAGTTTTGTCCTGTTTTCAATCCAAATATCTAAATATTTTAAAATCAAGATACATACTAGACACATGAAATAGCACAAGAAATTATGTCTTGTTTTCTGAAAAAGAAATAAACCTAAAAATGAATTGATCCTTTGCTTAAAACAAGCTAAATTATTTGCTAAGTGCGTAAAAAAAATCTTAATGAGAAATAATCTCCAACAGAAGTTTTAAGCTTTACTTCATTCGCTCATGCCATTTTTCTTGTCTAGTGTTGATTTAGGATTTTTTAGATATTTGGACTGGAAACGAGACTAAATGACTAAGAAAGAAAAGCTTTTTTGCAGTGCAGCTATTCATGACAACAGATGAAACACATGATCTAAAAAAGGTGAGTGAATAAAAACGTGTCTTTAGTCTTGCAATGCAAAGTAACTATACCATGCTTTACTACTGTTATTCAGGGCTTAAAGTATTCTGGCACTTTGCCGGATCTCCGGCGTGCGGCCCTGAGGGGAAAAGAAAAAATTCAGAGCCTGCACATGCAGTTTAATTATAGGGATGCTCAAAATAACCGATTAACCGTTAACCGAAAGAGTGCGTTTGTAACCGATTAATGTTATCAGTTAAACGATAAAAAAAATACTTTATATATTTTTAAAGTTTGGCTGCATAAGGGGCATCAGTTGAATAGTTACTAACGACTGCGAGTGTTTTGCTGTTGCGCGCTGTGTGCTCGAGCGGGAAAAAGCGTGTTACCTCAGTCTTGTTTTTTCTATTCTTCAATCAAATGAAAGCACTGCAGGGTTTCTGTTGAGGTGACAGCAGTGTTTGGATTGTCAAGGTGACTTTGGCAAACTTTTAATGATGGAGGAGACTTGTGGTTGCTGTTTCAATCCAGAGCTGTATTACTTTACAGATCTTGAATATCATAATATTTTTAAAATTACAATTATAACATCGACAGCAACACGACTCACGCACAACAGCTGAATCAGTC
This sequence comes from Danio rerio, assembly GCF_052040795.2. Classification (NCBI taxonomy): domain Eukaryota; kingdom Metazoa; phylum Chordata; class Actinopteri; order Cypriniformes; family Danionidae; genus Danio; species Danio rerio. The sequence continues at coordinate 77,872,793 of NC_141024.2, read as the reverse complement.
GCTTTCCAGTGACATAAAAAAGAGCACCGGGCTTCTTTTTTTTTTTTTTTGTAACAGATGTTGCCAAGGACTACATTTATGAATATAACGTTAGAGGCGATTCAGCGAGTTCAAATTCAGCCATGAAACTCGTTGGAAAACCTGTTACATTGCCTATTTGGGAACATTTTGGATTTAAGGCGAACGAGAAAGGCGAACCAATAATTTGGATGAAACTATTTGCAGGGCTTGTTTTTTTTTTATTTAAAAATAGATAAATACATAAATAAAACACCTTACAGATAGGATGCAACAAAGAAAAAGCATGTTTTAAATCATTCTTCATAATATGATTCATAGCCTACATGTAATAAACCCATATTGCACCAACAAGAACAAGCTCTAAAGTAAAGTTTAAAGTAAGAGGAGTTATTGATATGTTATTAATATTAGGTGTTAATATTAATGATCATAAACACGACCTGCGTTGTATAATAAACGCCGTCACGGTGTCGTGTCTGCGATCTTTTCTCGTTGAAGAAAAGATAATTCATGTTATCGCCGTCTTCCCAGCCAGGTTTTCATCCGCAGTTTCCACTTTTGTTTCTTCTCAAAAAATAAAATATCACTATAAAATTTCACCGGCGACAGGATGTCATAATTCATGGGGCTATTACCAATTTCATCAATGAGGGTTAGGCAACCATCCCTTTTAAATTAATGCAAACAGATCATGGCTTAAGAACCAAACAAGTGGTTTAAATTAAATGTTAGTCTCATTTTTTCTTTCCGTTTTATTTTAAATAAATGTTTAAAGTTTTAGGTAAAGACGTCAAACTATGTCCACACATGCAAGCTAAACTAAATCATGCTTTATTACCCAACCAATATTAGCGTTAGGAAGAAAAAATAAATGTTGCAATTGAATGCCATTTAAAATATTTGTTAAACGAATGTTACTTTAAAAAAGCATATATATCTATTAAAACTGAATAAAGTACATCGTCTAATTGGAAATAAAGGAAATTAGTTATCATTTCCATTATTTAATGTATAAAAAGGCTAGTCTTTTAATTAAGTTAGTTAATTGATCTGAAAATTTTAGTTGCATTTTCTTTGCTTGTAAATAAATAAATAACAGTTGCATCAGATTGATGAAAACAAACCTGAATACCCATGTGAACAGGGCCACAATGACTTTTTTTCCTATTTTTTTTTTACATTGAAACTATAGAATAGTGTCTTTTGTCTATAGACTGGCAAATGCGTCTGAAAAAAAACTGCTGAATCTCTGTGAATATTTGGTAACTTATAAAACAAATGTTGTCTGGTTTAGTGATATTAGTAATACATAAAAATGCAAAGGAGAATTCTCCTACACTTGACACACTGATGACAGCCACTTTGTGATGGCTTTTAAGGTGGTTAATAAGGTTTGTTGTGTTACCTTGGGAAGTTTGGACTGAACAATCTTCATTGTAAAAGTGTATACAAAAAAAGGTGAATTGAATTGAATTGAACAGGAGCAAAGGCTACCTGATCACCATTACATTCCTCGAAAATGTAATGGACTACAACAGTTGAATATTGAGAGGTGACTCATCTGACTTATATCATCATTAACCTGTAGGTTGGTTATATATAAAAAGAGCAGAGCTGCGGTAAAATAATGAATAAGAAGACTGTGGTCAAGTAAATAAATAAATAAATTTAAAAAGTGTGACTGCTGAGAGCAGCAGATTCTGAAGCTAGGGACACCGGCCCTCGCGGCCAAAAAACGGACCTGCCCACCGGGAATTCTCCCGGTCCTCCTGATTAGCCAATCCGGGCCTGATAGATAGTTTGCAGTTTCATCAGCAGAGGCCAGCTTAAACACTCGCAAAAAGTTTGTAGACCGTTCAACATAAAAACTCAGAACAACAACATTTAGACTCTTACATACCGTCATTAACTGCGTCATACACATCGGCGTTTAACTCCCAGGGGTTGAAGTACAATTGAAGTCTCCTCCAATTAGTAATATTCTTGAGCTATGCTGTATAATTGTGTTGAAAACTTTTTTTAATAAAACCCGGTCTGTCCTCCTTTGGAGCATATATATTCATGAGTGATATTTCAATGCTATCCATAGAGCCATTTAGCAATATAAATCTACGCTCAAGATCTTTATGGATATTTACTAAGTTAAAGACACAATAAATATTTAAGTAAATAAAGTTAAATAATAAAAGAAAAAATAGAATGAAATAAAATGACATTGAAGAAAAAGATGCATAGCTGTTATGCTTTTGGTGGCTAACATGGTAACTATAGAGTGGAGGAACTATGACGTCACTTTGTAGGCTAATCGGCTGCTTGCATAAAACTGGTTCCTTCATGAAAATCCCTATAGGATTTTCCCATAGGCTTTTCGAAGATTGCCAATAATAAGCTCTGTGTTCAAACACTGTTCATTACACTAACACGTTTTGTCCAGCCGGATAATCCTCACATGAAAATACAACTTTGAGCACTTTTGGATCTTAAATGCAAACGCAAGAGATGAAAAGCTAACATTAGGCTATAAACGGACTACAGAGCCCTCGGGGCGTGTGCCTGTGACGTCAGCACCACCCTGCTACAGACGACTTATCAAGCTTATTTTTTAGAAATAATGTCCATGACAAAGAGTTAATCTCTCTGTTTATTATATTATAATCCACAGTATATATTATAAACAAATAAATACACACAAACACATAGACCTACGTGCCTTATGGGTCGTTTTTAAGTGGGAAATACATCTGTTTTGCTTTACGGTTGTTCTAAAAGTTTTAAAACTATGTATAAATGTGCCTACATAGTATTATCATAATACATATTTAAATAAGTGTATCGTTCGCGTGCACACAGCCTGCTTGCTTTAACAGACGACAGAAATGAGGCGTGAGGGACAAGTCTATCAAATCAATGCCTGCAAGTTCCATCATGAACACAGAGCAACATTCAATATTCCTTTTATGTCACGAAGTACAGTGAAAAGCAGCCCATACAGTCAAATATGCTATATATTTTACAGATGAGTGTAAATATTGCAGTTATGACAGAGTTAAACTTGTTTAGATAAAGAAAAAAAGACGAAAAATCACTTGATTTCCTAAAAATGACAGTTAAAATGCATGTATTTTTACACATTTATTTACACGTTTGCATTACTGAGAGCAGGAAAAAGGCAGGCTGAACTGGTGAGTATCGTTTAATTAAAATAAATGATCAACAAATGAATCTGTCTCGACAGTCTTTACAAGTGAAGGAATTATCTACACACAATCTGAATTCCCAATTAGAAAAATACTACAAACTATAAAATACTATTCATGAAAATACCTAAATAACAGACAAATCCAAATGCCCAACAGAAGCGAGCTGCGCTACAGACCAGGGGCCTCATGTATCAACGCTGCGTACAAACAAAAACTTTGCGTACACCAGGTTTCACTCTCAGAATCGCTCACGTTTGGATTTACTAATGATGAACTGAACGTGGGAATGTGCGCAGCTTCACGGCAGCTTTCTGGCTGGCGTTCGCACATTTTTTGTGCGTGTCTGTTTTATTTCCATTGGCGACTCCTAGAGGCAGTTGTGTTAAATTCTTCTCTACAAAGTGTCTGAGCCTTGCAATGGCAGCTGTATGAGACGGGTTCATCTAGTAGGTATGTAAGGTTTCCATACCATACAGTTGACCAGCTAAACATTAAAGCACAATTTGCAGCAGTCGCCTGTTTTCCCAATGTAATCTAAGCTATCTACTGCACGCACATTGCTATAAAGGAACTATCTGAAGATGAATTTGCATGCGTGAATCAGTAACATTTCCATTCAATAAATCTGCTAATAAAATATGATGCTTATTGATATGAACCTATTGATGATTCCTGCTTGTCTTTCTCGTGATAAATAGTTGGCAAAATCTGATATGTAGCGGGGGAAAAAAGAAGAAAGAGTACTTCAGACACTGGATTCGAGCCGAGTTCATGCTCGAACGTGTCAATACATGATCACATGCGTCTTACGAATTGCGCCACTGAGACTGTTAAGGTCGCTGCAACATTTTACAGATATAAACCACACTATTTCTTTTTTTTAATGCACTCAGTGCGATGTTCAGACCCAACTGTGTTGACCGCATCAGCTAAACTCTCCCACTCTATTTTTTTTCTTTTGTTGTTAATTCCAGAGAACAAACTTGCAAATAACACCGCTTTTCTCTGGTATACCTCCGAAAGCAGCACCTCCAATTTACATTCTGTTCAAAGTTTCTCTTTTTGCTTGCTTTGCCATTACTTTTTCGTTGGGTTTTCCATTAGCATAGTCATTAGCATATTCATACGAGGGAGGAGGCAGGGAGGGGTTTTGTGCTCGTGCATGTTGCGCTCAGTTTCACGTTCATTCGGATGTACAAAAGAATATGCGTGGGATTCGGCGTTCGCAGTGTTTCATACATCTGAATTTTTTTCTGCGTACGCACATTTACAGCTTACGCAATGTTTTAGTAAGATTTCCACGCAAGTCTTCGTACATGAGGCCCCTGATCATTTCAATGACGTATAATGTCCTCGACACCACCTGTAGTCTCATTTAGCACTTTGATAGCAACCGTCCTTTTGAAGAAGCATAAGCGATTTAAAAATTCACGAGTGTGCTGTAACGGATGTGTTTTATGTCATAGAATAAAACGTGAAAGTATAGTGAGTTTGTGTTAGCCACGGACCTTATTTTAGCGATTTTACTGAAACCCCATACAAAAAACCCATTGACTTTGGGACGAGGGAACCGGAAGTGCTAAAATGCTAACTCGCTTCCGGGTTTTTGCATACAAATTGATGTCATAGTTCCTTCACTCTATTGGATAGGTACAGATGGAGATTCTTTCAGAACAAATTTTTTAGTATTGAGAGGTCTTAGGGGAACAGTAAGACCTATAAACTAGGAACTAAAGTAGATGTCTTTGGAACAACAATACCTACTACAGTTCAGCTTTACTATGTAGGGTATACCTGTCAACATTGGGATGTGAAAATAAGGGATGTGCCCACCATAATAAGGGATGTGCCCACCATAATAAGGGGACCGGGGACCCCACAGCCCATTTTCATATTTTTCAAATGACACATGTACAAGTTATAGCTCAAATGAAAGTGAATTATATTCCCATATCAAACAGTTGCCGGATGAACCATGGTGTTTCCATAGCGCAGAAATGTAAACAATACATTCATGATCAATAAGCAGCCCCAGATAGCACAGACAGCTGTCATCTCTTACCTTATGCTGTGTTCTTCAGGGCCATTCCCCTCTGTTTTTGAGGTGATGTGCATAAGTAATCCTTTTATATGTCTGATGTGGTCCAAACATAGTAAATTATGTTTGATCAAACAAAAGAATAATGAAATATGTAAACAATGATCGATCCCTGTGGCTTGTACAGCACCTCTCAACAGTTGTTGAGATACAATACAATAACTTTTGCATAGATAATGGTAGAGACATTTTTCTTTTTTACTATGATTACAGACATGTGCAGGAACCACCAAAATTAATTACAACACGCTAGACCACACAGAACCTAAAAGGTACACTTTAAAATTTGAATTAATAAAAAATAAATAAATACAAAAGCGCCTCTATTTTTATCTGTAGTCGATAAAAATAGATAAAAATCTGTAGTCGAATTATTTGCCAAATTATTAAATGGTGGACTTTAACTGCAGTTTGGCTCTTTCATTCAGGGAATTCATTCATGCCCCTCGCGACAAACATGATATTTGATTCAAGGAACTGCTCTAAGTGTGTATTTTTCATGCAATGTTTGATACCGCACGGCGAATGAGAGAAAAAAAAAAACTCAGCATTTCCCGGAAACTTAGATGCACACGGCAGGTAGTGTCAGAAAGCCGTGTATGTTATTCCGGTCACAAAATTCAACATGAGGTTATAGTTTAATTGTAACTGTTAGTGCTAACTTGTTTACACTCGGTGCAATAGTTTGTTTGATACGAATAAAATACGAACTGAATAAACAAAGAGCACTGGTCGCTCACTTACCAAATCTGTAGACAGGACAATCCACAGCAACTAGAGCCGCGTCTTTATGAAGAGAAGACTACAAGCGAATCCAGATCTCAGCGTTTGCAGATGAGAACAGCTCTCAGGTAAACAATGTTCCTCCTTAGACACGTAAGTTATTGTTGTCGCGCGTCACGTACACTGTTAATCCACACGTGACGCCAGCTGCGCTCTCACAGAGAGAAAATGAAAACAAAACTTTACTGCAGCAAACTATTAAAGCAACACTTCACGCTTGTTTTGCCAATATAACGTGGCGTCTCTGCCGTCTACACTCTGACAGTAATGAATATTAATAAAGTTGCACAATAGAGCGCGCTGATTGGTTTGAACCAAGCCTTACTCATGCATTAATGCAACACACTGTAAGACGTAATAAGACACACTCTGGCACAGACGCCCAGTCTGCACGCTGGAATACAACGCTATTATGTCATGGCCGTGACGCAGCTTCAAAAATTAGTTTCAAACCGGAAGTACGAATTTGCTTGAAATAACGCAAAAACAACCAATTTACACTTTTTAGTGAAATATAGGTGTCCTAATAGTGTTTTTAGCAGTGTGGGACACATATATGACTGTCAACAGCTCAAAAAATGTGTTTTGGTGTTTCGTGACCCTTTAAAGTTATGCCAATTTTTTTCATTTACACTTCTGCATGTGGATTTGGCAAGCTTTTAAATTTGGGTAGGCAAAATCCAGGCAGAAAATCCCAAAATATTACTGATGGGCAGAAGGCAAGCCATTGTGTAAATCAGGTTGATGCTTGCTGTAATAGAAAGAGATGATGACTGTCCAGCTTGTTGCTTCACCCGGCAGATGAGATGCTCAGTGTAGACCCTAAGCCTTGTGATGGATGGCATCTCCCTCACAGTCGCATTTACTCTGGACACATTACTCTGTATGTTGTAGGATGTAGATGTATAAATTAGATAGAAATGCATTAGGTTGTAAATGTAAGTATTTGTGCTTAACACATTTGTTTTAGTTTGGTATTTGCCTCTTACATGACACTAGAATGTTTGGTGTGTGTGTGTGTGTGTGTGTGTGTGTGTGTGTGTGTGTGCATGTATACAGTATATACAGTATAATAAAACTTACTATAGTATGGTTAATGTAATATTATATAATATTAAATGTAATATTATTTAATATAAAATACAATTACAACTTGTTACTTCTTTCATCTGGGTTATATTCTTGTACATAATTTTTTAACTGTACCTTTAGAACCTTATATTATCACCAAAAGCAGCATCACAGCAGTCTCCTTTCAGTCACTCCACCTCTTCACAGAGATTGTCAGCCTAATATGGTGTATAAATCAACTACCGTGGCTTCTGGAACTTAATAGTAATGATGTTCCAGATGCTGGACATCCACTGGCACATGGCCTCACCAGTTTAAGAGTAAATCTCCCTTCTTTGCAATGCTCTGATGCGTTTAGGTTTCTCTGCTATTAGATTTCGCTGTAGAATGAAATCAACACTATCAGATTTCGCTATGCGTAAGTAAACAGCCTGACTGATATTCTACCGGAAACACGTCAGCAGAGTTCTATGTTAAGCGGCTTTGACACAATTTTCATTGTAAAAGCACTAGATAAATAAAAATTAATTTAATGGAATCTACTTAAATGTGTACAAGTTAATGGACCAAACAAAATATCTGATTTATTTTACATTTAATGTGCATCAAAATTAGTGTGTGTATCCAATGTTCCCAGTGTCTTCTCACTTTTCAGCTTTCAATGACAGTTTTTAAGACTCAATAAAAACTAATGATTTTTTTTTAATTTCAGACCTAATTGAAGAGTATGAGTGGAGTAAAGAGGAGGAACATCATGTCAAAATTGAGGACCAAAGTCATTTACAGACTGATGGTATTTTAAAGAGGAGAGACAAGAATCGTTTCACCTGCACTCAGTGTGAAAAGAGTTTGGCAAGCAAAAGCAAACTTAAGATTCACATGAGGATCCACACTGGAGAGAAACCATTCACCTGCACTCAGTGTGGAAATAGTTTCAGCCACTCATCAAACTTTAATAATCACATAAAGATCCACACTGGAGAGAAACCATACACTTGCACTCAGTGTGGGAAGAGTTTCAACCAATCATCAAACCTTAATAATCACATGAAGATCCACACTGGAGAGAAACCATTCACATGCACTCAGTGTGGAAAGAGTTTTGGAATACAAAGCAGTCTTAAAATTCACATGAGGATCCACACGGGAGAGAAACCATTCACATGTACTCAGTGTGGGAGGAGTTACCACCAATCATCAAACCTTAATAATCACATGAAAAGCCACACTGGAGAGAAACCATTTACATGCACTCAGTGTGGGAAGAGTTTTGGAATACAAAACACTCTTAAAATTCACATGAGGATCCACACTGGAGAGAAACCATTCACATGCACTCAGTGTGGGAGGAGTTTCAACCAATCATCATCCCTTAATCTACACATGATGATTCACACTGGGGAGAAACCATTCACATGCACTCAGTGTGGGAAGAGGTTTAGCCAATCATCAAACTTTAATAAACACATGAAGATCCACAGTGGAGAGAAACCATTTACATGCCACCAGTGTGGAAAGAGTTTTAGCATACCATCACACTTTAATCTACACATGAGGATCCACACTGGAGAGAAACTATTCACATGCACTCAGTGTGGGAAGAGTTTCAGCCATTCATCAAACCTCAATTCACACATGAGGATCCACACTGGAGAGAAACCATTTACATGCACTCAGTGTGGAAAGAGTTTCAGCCAATCATCATCCCTTAATTTACACATGAGGCTCCACACTGGAGAGAAACCATTCACTTGCACTCAGTGTGGGAAGAGTTTCAGCCAATTGTCATCCCTTAATATACACATGAGGATCCACACTGGAGAGAAACCATTCACTTGCACTCAGTGTGGGAAGAGTTTCAGCCAATCAGCACACCTTAATAAACACGTGTTGAGCCACAATGGAAAAAAGCCATTCACTTGCACTTAAGCCACGGTCACACTTGATTTTTTTCCCCCATAGACTTCCATTCATACGCATGCAAATGCGTCAGACCGGAAACACAAGTTCTCCTTCGGTTGGGGTACTTCAGTACTGTACAGTGGATTTGATCTTGGAAAATCCACGTATGGGAGGATTCGATTCAGAAGCCGTTTGTCTGAAAGAGTATTGAATGGGCCAATGAAGCAAAGAATTGGCAGCGTAAGCTGCTATGCGTGATCCCCACTAGGCGATCCCAAATGCTTATTCCGCCACAGTTAAGCCCCCCCCATGATCAAATCCACTGTATAGCACTTCCGTTACCCTACTCGGGGAACAAAGGGTTACTTCTGTAACCTCAAACGTTCTTGCGTCAAGTTTCGTAGTTCAGTTACTTACAAAGTTTAATCTTGGTGAAGTCTTACCTGCGAAATCGCATCACTTGACTGTGTGAGACCAATCAAATATCAAAACATGACCTCTCTGGACAGAAATTTAAAACATGGACCAATCGCTCACTTTTTTAAATATATAATCATCTTTGTAGCGAAATTAGCTAAGTTTATGAATATTAATGATCATGAATAACAAGTTATTATTAAATATTAATATTCCGGTTTAACCTACTGTCAATTTTGCAAAACAGATATATAACATGATTCCGCCTGCTTGTTCGAGCAGACACTTAGAATATGAATATTAATTATCAAAAACAACCTATTATTATTATTAGTATTGTTATAAATATAACCAGACCTCGCCTGCTCGTCTGAGTGGACTCTGTGATGATCTGTTTGTTTAGAAAGCAAATTATTACTACTTGTGAAGTAGATTAATCATTTATGAGTTTGATGAACTTAATAACAGCTTGTAGCAAAGGAATCAATTGCTTTAGTAACTTTTTCTGTGAGGCAAACAATACAATCCATTTGATTATAATGGGATTTATTGACTAGTCTGACATGTAACGAACAAGCGCACAAACATAACATCAAACATAGAACAAACGTAAACTGAATATAGATAGGCTATATAGGGATCTATAAAACCTATAACAAACAGAAAGAAACAGAAAAGCGATGAAATAGAGAGTTTAGAATAAAAGAATGGCAAATCTACCTCAGTTCCACACAACTATTCAGGACCATTAAGATTGCAAAGAAAACACCTTTTTGATAAGGGGCACAGCTTTAATGCATAACATAATTACCTTTAGAAAGATGGTTTTTCTCTCTTTTTGCGAGTATTCTCTGATGCGTTAGATGTCCTTTAGTGTCCTTTCTAGATGCACAGTTTGCGATGCAGGTCGGAGGATACGCGATCGCAACTTTAAACTGAGTTTTACTTTGCTGGAACAAATAAGAAAACGTGGGCTCGGACGAGCCACGCGGCTAAAGAAAATTGCGGTTTGCCCCCTCAAAAGGGGGCAGCCTCTTAGAGAGTTTTTCCGGATCGTTCTGTGCAGAGTTGTGCGCACGGCTCGGTTTTAAACTGTGGTGGCATGTCACACCCCTTTTTCGACTGACTGACCAATGGTCTCCTGGCAAAGTTTGAGAGGGAGATTTTCTTTGTCTCTGGACCGCTAATATGCAAAATAAGGGTCCGCCCTAAAGCATGCTAAGAGACATAAACTCAGAGCATTAAATAATTTAAGCCATATAGATTATGATCATGTGCAACGCATCATGTGTTGTAAAATGGCAGGAGAAACCTAACGGTATGAAACACTACAGTTTTAAGAAATCAACATGATTCCCACATTCTTAGCTGGTATAGTGTCTTAAAAAGGGCACGAGAGAGATATTTACATGTTAGAAAAGTCAGAAAAGAAATACAAAGTTTACAAACACATAACATTTACTTTTGGGCTGATTCAGGATTTCTGAGTCCCTTTCAGCATCGGGAGCCTTGTGTGTGTGTTCCTATGTGTCTCGGGAGGAAGGGGGGCAGGAATGTCTTTTGAAGTTTTGGCAACCATCTCTGGCTTACCTCTAGATAAGTGGTGACACACAGGCTCAGACTTTGTGGCACCAAGAGTCATAAACCCACACAGAGGAGACTTAGACCCTTTTATAAAATCGATACGTAATTTTATCTACTGACTGTTACATCTTGTTTAATCCCGCCCCTTTTCGCAGCACCAAACAACAGAATTTTGCATGCTCAAACTCTAGTGTGACCGCAGCTTCGGAGAAACTATTCATATGCACTCAGTGTGGGAAGAGTTTCAACAGATCAGCAAACTTTAATGAATACATGAAGATTCACACTGGTGTGAAAGAGTATATGTGCTTTAAGTGTGAGAAGACTATTATTACAGCTCCAAAAATTGAAACTGCACCAGACGATTCACACTGGAGTGTACAATGGAGTGTTCACAATGTGACAAGAGGTTTAATCAGTTATCACATCTGAAAACAGAAGAGGATTCACACTGGAGAGAAACTCTACAGATCTGATCAGTGTCTGCAGAGTTTCACTCATTCGGCGCAGTTTAACAAACACATGGACAAAAAGTTGCACAGAAGACATGAATGCAGCAAAACATTTTCTCATGTGCACAGGATTTTACATGTCTGAATAATGTTTGAAAAGGCTGAGTGACGATATACTGTTTTCCAACACTCCTACACTGCAGTAGGTGGGGTTGTAAATGTGTTGCGCTCCTCACGTTTACCGTAAACACAATGCTGGCGGCTGAGAGAAGAACAGTCACATAAACATCTGGCAAACAGCATCTCAGCGGCTTAAAATCTCATTGCAAGTGATTGTACAGGTGCGGATACATTTGTACTCCACTCTCCAGTGTATTCATGTAGCTAGTGTTGTTTTGGATGATGTTCTCTGTCTGACTTCCTGAATGAGAAACAAATCACTGGGAAGACACCGCACATCAAACAAGGTGGAGCTCCAGGACGGTTAGTTTGCATATACCAGGGCCTCAAGCTTAGAAAGCCAATTTAATTGTCCTGTGTTGCAGCTTTTATTAGTAAATTTTCTTTACTTTTAGGTTCAAGATTCTTTTTAGTTTACTACATTTACTTTTTTGAGTAGAATACAAACTTGATGAATATTTTATGATTTAGGCAGAGCAACAGGTATTAAGTGTTACAATATTAATACACTGATAATCCCAAAGTAAATCCCAGGTAAATCCTGATTGGATGCCTGCATTACTCATCAATGGGTAAATAAAAGTTGTTGTGCTAGCTACCCCAGGACGCTGTGGCTACTCAGGAGTCTTTATGTCAAGACCATCATGCCATTTCATTGACTCTTTAACTTTAAGGTATTGTTTTGCATTACTTATATCATGTAGGTAACGTGTTGTTGTGATTATATCCTAAGTTCTTTATCTTCATTATTATCCCTAGACATTTGTTGGTTGCTTTTATTAATTGTTCTATGAGTTATATTCTATATTAAATAATTTGCATTCAGGCTATTTTGTTGGCTCATCTCTCTTGTATGTTGCGACTCAAACAAGCGGCATGTACTTGATATACTGAAGTAAACAAGAAACTTTAGAAAGAAAGTAAAAAATTTGATTTGGTATGCGAAATGTATTTTTTTGCTGTATGGAACAGAACAAACACTCATTTGGGGGGTGGTTGGTCTCTAGAACGACAAAGTCAGTTTGAGGGGGGTGGGGGGGGGGTCTTTCTCTCGAACTAAGGGCCAGTAGAAATACATTCGGTCT